>NW_018020704.1:210805-242531 GCF_002006095.1 Pseudomyrmex gracilis
CCCTGCCTACACGTTTACAACACCGACAAAAAGATTCGAAGAATCACGAAGAAAAAATTGTACACAATGTCGCAAAATAAAAACTTAGTTTTCAAACTTCAATTGTTCATAACTTTTTTATTAACAACGAGCGACGGCTAAAATTTACGGATTGGTACTCAAGAAGGTGTCCTTGACAACATATGTCAAGCTCATTGAAATCGGAGGGGGGTGACCTTTTCTGTACATTTACCTTAAATTTGTAATTATAATTTATTATAATTAATTTGTAATTATAATTTGTTATTATAATTTGTTATTATCACGTAAAAAGTCAATAAGTATCAAGAATCGACAAGAATTACACAAATTCGCGCGTTTCATTTATTTCTGTCACAACTGTCCGGAATGTAATTTTGTTTTTAATCGTAATGACAGAAAGTGTCGATGAGATGTTTATCTAATTTACGAAACGTCTCAATTCTCAACAATTCTCAATTTCATGGAAATGAAATTGACAAGATACACCTGTCTGATAAAGAAGACATCGTGATATAAAAAAAAAAAAAAAAAAAAAAGACTAATGTACTCTTAAACGTACACAATCGAAACATTCTTTATATCTGCTCGACGTGACAGATTTATTCGAGAAACATATTAAGAAAAAAATTTATTGAATAAAAAAAATATATAAATTAAAAGAAAAAAAACCAAAGAGCCTATGATCCAAGTTGGCAGTGGAAACTAAAACTTATTTGAAACTTATTTAAAAAAGAATTAAAAAAAAAAATATTTACCACAGTACATTAAATCAACAAAAATGTAATATTGCATCTTAGACTTCACGCAACATACGCAATTTTGAGTTTTTTTGGTACATTCATTACGTGTGGCTTAATCGCACATCGTAATGATCGTTGTGACAAGCCAGCGAAAGAGACATTATATAGTCATCTTTTCATAACATTAAGATATGTACAAGAGAAAAGAGAGAACGCTGATAATCGACGCGATCGTCAGCATAAATCGCTCGTGAATCCGCACTGCGAGTGTGCGTACTTATATGTATATATTATCGCGCGCTTTGCATTTACACGCGCTTGTTAAATTTCACGAGAAGTCGAGCCGCTCTGATATAACCGTCCGTCACCGTCCGCAGTGCATATAAACTGCGCGACGAAGCAAGCCATGCGACAAATAAAGCAGAGGTCGCATCGCGTGCTCCGAAATGCAGATAGACGCGCGGAAACACGTTTTAAAACGGGAGTAACACGAAAAAATTCAAGCAGTACAAGACTTTAAGCATTAAGTAAATCAAACCAAACCACATGCCGATATTCTCTCAAGTGTGAGCTATGTTCAAATAGAATACCGATCTGTAATCAATTAAAGTTCAAGTTCCTTTCTGGCGGCTCGTTAATCTTCTCAAAGTACAACTCGACGAGAGACCTCTTTATATCCGTCCCGTCTTTCTCTTCGTGCCGAATTTCGCGAAAACGTTGCGTGATGTGTCGTTACATTTGAACAGCGCGCGACACGACCACGATGGTTAATCGATCGCGGAGTTTACGCCGCGATAAACACAATAATTTGTTACCGCTGTATCTTTTGCGATTTTCTCTCGAAGAATAATAACGAGAGAAGTGAAAAATTAGGTAGCAATTCTTTCAGTTGACGATTATTAAAGAAACTGAGAAACATAAACGCGTCGAATATATTTTACGTAAGTTTATTAGAATGGCAGAGAAAGTGTGCAAAAATTGTGTGTGCACGGACGCCTGTGACTCTTCATTAAAAAATATTTGCGAGTGAATATCCCGCGCGTGTATTGGTAAGAGAAATTAAATTTAAAAAAATAAATATTAAAATTTATGTTTACGAACGTAATAAACATCTGGAATAACATTTATGGTTAAAATCGCACTTGGCGAGTCGATTTTCGCGTCGTTGGAAAACAATCGGTGCGCGCGAAGTCGAGGAATATATAAATACGTAAATATAAAAAGGAACCGGCTGCGCGGTTCAATTACTTTCATACGCGCGGCGCGGCGCGAAGCGAAGCGCGGAAAGATGCACGGGACGGCGAGGATCATATAAAATCATCGCGACCAATCCCGTCCGGGCGTGGTGTAGTGGCGTTGCGCACGTCGATCGCGAACGGAGACTACCGAGGATCGCCGAGGAGATGTACGTGGAGGCTGGGGGGCAAAGCGATCTCGTGGGAAAAAGGAGCAGGTGTGACTCGACCGACTCCGTGGAGAACCTCGGAAACCTTTGCACGCACACACGCACACGCTTGCGCGCGACGCACGCACGCGTACGCGCGTGTGGAACACGTGGTCACGGCCGCGGTGGGCGTGCGTGAAAGAAGGTTCAGAGGGAACAGGGAGGAAAGAGACGATCGAGAGAGGAGAAAAAAGACTCATCTCCTTTGGAAGGACAAGAAGAGAATGAGAGAGAGAGAGAGAGAGAGAGAGAGAAAGAGAGAAGAGAGAGAGAGCAAGATATGAAGAAGAAACGCGTTTTATTGAAAAGAGAAATACGAGCGAGAGAGCGAGAAGGGGAGCGAGAGAGTAACTCTCATAAAGAGAGAAGACGAGACAAGAGGAGAGTAGATCGAGAGAAGGAGCGTATATATATATATGTTTTGTTTGAAGGAGAATGTATCTCTTATATAAGGCGCGAGGAAGGGAGCCGAGAGGGAAAGAGGAGGAGGATGAGGACAGGGTTTTACTTAAGGGAAAGGGAGATTGAAAGGAAACGTGTGTTTCATTTCAAGAAGAACAAAAGAGAGTCCGTGCTTCTTGTAAAGGATAAGTTCGAGAAAGGGCAATTTTGTTTAAAGGGGGCGGAGAGGATTTGGCGTGATGAGGATCGCGTTTTCAAGAGAGGGATTCAAGTCTTCTTCTCGTGCATATACCGTAGAAAAGAATCGCGGAAGAAGAAAGCACGGGAAGTGCTAGTGGGCTTTACTGTACTGGCAGATCGAGAGCGCAGACAAGCAGGATGATACCGGTGCAAAAGAATCAGGAATAAGCGAAATTATTATCGATCATTATGGATCGGGGCTGAATGGGTCTCATTGAGAGCCGGCGCGATTTCACGCGGTTCCATAATTACCCCCTCGTTATAGATTAACCGTTGTATCGACTGTTAGCGCCGGAGTTGTAATTTCTCTCTCTCGAAATTATCCCCCCGGCAAAATTATTCCCCACACACTTGCTCCGAACCCTCGGAAGAGAGAGAAAAAGAGAGAGAGAGAGAGAGAGAGAGAGAGAGAGAGAGAAGCGGCTTGTTTTTACGACTGCCGGGAATTAATATCGGATCTAATTTCGCACCCTTCAATTAATTTCGAGCCTGAAGATCTCGGCTCGATTGCCGTGTCGATGATTGGAGGATATCGTTTGGCGCAACGGTAAAATTTTATTTCCGAAATTTGGCACAATCAAATTACATTAAAAAAAATACATTCGTAGAAAAAGTGTTGTTGAGAGAAATGTATAACCTTCTTGAAACAATAAAAAAAAAATTTGAAATTTATAATAGCAACAAAAAGAGCGTGTGTAATAATAATCCGGCGTCTTCCTCGAATCATAAATTTCGCGCGCGCACACGCCTTCGTTCGCGATGTGATAAAATATGCCCTTAAGGCTCGGCCTTTTGAGCGGAATCGAGTAATGCTGTGTCGTATAAATCGAGACGCTCCAGTTAAGGGTTAAAATCTTATAAAGGTCCTTTTAAATTGAACGATTCAGCGCGAACCTGCTTCGAAAGCTCCGAAATCACAAGAGAGAAAAATTAACCGCGTCGCAGCGCAGCTGCAATTTAGTTTCCTTGAAACGCGCTTGATATATTTATTCGCGCGCAAACTTAAATAACTCTCTTAATAATATCGACGCGACCGTAATTGCACGGCATCGATTCCGTAACGGCGCGCCGTCGGAATTTAATGAAAATTTATCGTTGTCTCTTCCGTTGTTGGTTCCACACATACGTGTTTCCTTTTACATCAGCCTTTTCAATGCTGCGGAAGCGCCGAGCGTTAACCTGCATTCATAAATTTTGTTAATATTATAGCTTTAAAAAAAACCAACTCTCAAACTTCAGCGCGTAAATATAGAGAAGAACGAAGTTTCCACACGCAAGTTTGCACACGCGCAATTTCACGACACCTATAAATAAATAGTTAAATGACGGTTTTGTGATTGAAAACAAATTAAAAAATTTTATTCTCGTCATTTAATTTTATTATGTAACCGACTATAGTTATTCAAAACGTTTCAGCGATTGTAATATTATTATTTAGTTTGGCTGAAGATGATCTAAACAATAAATACAGATCGAAGTGTCCCGACATTGTAATGTCGTTACGGAACACTTCGATTCAAATTATTGTGTTTGATACCACCGCCATCGGTAAATAATCAGTTTTTGGTTCTTCTTTAATTGTTTTTAATCACGACACCTGTGTTCGTAAAATTGAGGTTTTATTTAGTATCACATCTCATGAATATTAATTTTATATTTTTAAATACTATAAGTGTGACTGATAATTATTTATCATATGTTAACAACCGTTAAGAGAGGAAACACGGTTCAGCGGACATAGCGTAAACATACTTATCCTCTCTTCCGCTCTCGAGACGTCTCTCACTCAAATCTTTATATATTTCAATTTTATCTTCACGCTTGCAAAAGAACTTGACTCGTTAATGGCAATTCACGAGACGGTTTATAGGAACATAAGCGCGTTTGCTAGTCAAGTGATGATATCCCGATGCAAATCTCAAGACTTAATTCTCGCCGAGTGCAAAATCGTTCGGCCGATTAAAAATTATGTATATGTACACACACTGGCACATACACGTGTGAGTGTGTGATATACACACACGTGTGTGTGTATAAGTGCAAAACATTGCACATATCATATTTCATGACGTATATCTAAGCGCGTGCAGGCAGATATAAACAAAGTTATGCGTCTAGACGGGCGAATCAGAATATAGATGACAGCACGTATCCTTCCCGAAGCTTATCCCGCGTAACTCGAAGCAGTATGTGAAAAAATCAACGATTCCTCAGCGTCAATGTATATCCCAGCATATTAATTATGTTCTCTCTTACTTAGATAATCTTTACGATTCTCTCTCCGTTACGCTATCAGCGCCGCGATCGGCTATCACGTCAGGTGTTTTATCGCAAATGTGCAGTAGTTGATCTCTTTCTCTCTCTTTCTCGCGAAGAAGATGAAGAGACAGAAGCGGGAGAAGAAGCAAAGGAAGAGAGAGAGAGAAAGAGATACTGCGTCGGAACAGCTTAATAGCACGTTATGTGCTCTCGTGCTATTTATAGCGAGGCAACAGGTTAGTGCGTATACGTTTGGCGAACGAGAAAACTGCGATCTGTCGCGCGAGAAGTACGTGCGCGCGTAGCCGAAGGATTTTGCATGGCGATATAAGGCGGCGGCCTATTCGCGCGTGCTGCATCCTGTCTAGAAAAAGGCGAACGTGCGATTTAAGAGTCCGTGTTTTGCGCGTAAGCTCGATCGCGCGTGCAGATGTACGAAGAATGCGCGCGATCTTTTGCCTAACAGGCGTCTCGCATATGTAAATAAGATGCGTACACGACGTTGAAATATTGTAAGGAAACATTGCTGGAAACGAGCAGATTTTAATGGGCTGTCACGAAGATCGGAAAATAAGGCCACAGGTGTGTCTCGACGTTTTGTCCCGACGACTCGTCCTCGTTTTTGTCGTTTCGGAGAGGTCGCCGTTTGAAATTACGGCGATTTGCCCGATTTAAAATTGAACAAAGAGAAGGATTTCCAGAACGCCTTAAGCGGTGTGCCATTTTGCGCTGGAAATTAGGGTAGCCTGTATATAAATCGAACGACGGAAACGTGTGCGAAACGTACATATCGGCGACAAAAATCGAGTCTCTAAAGATACGGCAAAATATTAATATTATTATTTTGTATATTAAAGAAACACGGCGGCGTGCAAGATGTTTTGAGTACATGTACTCAGAGTACACAAACTGTCACCGTTGCAATCTCTACGATTATCGGGGATGTTTTATCTTGAATCTTGAAATACAACACGCGCGGCTGAAAGGTGCGGCTCTCGGTAATATTATATTTAAAAAAAGAAAAAATCGAGAGTTTTTTGTGAAATTTCGCGCAAATGTATTTACACTCTCGTTTATACATGTTCCTTAAATACAACATCGACAATTTCCAAGCGGAAATATTCTTTATCTGTATATTCTCCCGTGATACAACATGCGCGAGATTGTGCATCGTCGCGTCGTGGATATAAATTGCACACGTACGTGCGTCGCAAAATTTGCAGGTGTCAACGTGTTCACAAGCGAGACGCTGATGAAACAGATGCCGCAGAATCGGAGATTCCACCGGTGTTACACGCCCGCCTTGGTCGACGCGATTCGCTTATCTGCACGTGAAATGCATTGATTTTCTTTTCATCTTTCTTCGCAAGGAATTGATTCTGCGCGCACCTGTAAATTCCGCCGCACTTATATTGGCGAAAGCGATTCGTCGAGCGCGAATGACGAAGCGACGAACGCTTCGTGTTCTTCTCCGTCAATATCGCGAAACGCGCATTTTATCGGCTTTCCGTTCTGTCGCTGATACTCGCTTCGTCGGTGCCGATAAAAACCGACGTTTTATTGCGACACTCCGACGTTTGCGGACGCTTTCGCATTTTTTTTGTCAAGAGTTATCTCGCCGCGTCTTTTCTTCGCATTATCGAGTTACTGATGTACCTTTAATTTTTTTTTACACGAATCAACAGAAATTACGAAATATTTTGGCATACAGTTTACAAATATATGGAAAATTGTAATAAATTTTATATTGTTACTGACGTGAATGAAATTCTTGGAGAGAAAACATTTCGCTTCTTCGAGTACACCTTGAAACTGGTTACAAGCGAGAAGATGAAACGAGATATAAAGGAATAATTTAATCTCTTAATAATATAATAAAGTATAATGAAGTTTGCTCCACAATGTGTGTCTTCAAAAGGAAGCAACATTTTAATACGTATCTCAAACGTCAATCTACAAGAGTTCACTAAATAAAATCAATTATACGTTCTTTTAAACGATATAAAGAACTCGCTTTGCAACTACGTAAAAGCATTACTCAGCGTACTTATCGAAAGTTCATATTTTTAATTAATCTTTCATATTATCGTTCCGGTTCCTCTTCATTATGGAAATCAGCTCGGAAGTTGCGGCGAGAGAGTGCGTTTCTCATCAATGTTAAGTAACGTCACGCGCAGAAACCTTCGTGACGCACGGCATCCTCTCTCGCGGATCTTCTTTTCTTTTTTTTTTTTTTTTGTCCCGAGAGAAATCTTTACTTTCTTTGCGACACACACAAGTTGTATTTGCTCATTGGTTGCACCTGATGACACGAGGCATGTTTTCTGATCATAAGTTTAATGAGCGACAGCAGCTTTTGCCGAATTTCAATCTTGAAATTTCAATTTTGCTTCACGCAAATATGTTAATGCGAAATCATATGTAAATGTGTTTGCACGTCGCTGAGTTATTAATGATATTTAAGTAAGTATCGCAATTATGAAATGTGCATACAACCGTCGACTTCATCTCAACACAATTCTCTCGAATATCCGCGCTATATTCCCGTCTCGTACTCTTTCGGGAAAAGTCTCTATTTTGATTGCAATCTCAGAGATCGGCGAACGAGTGCGTATCATTCCGCGAAGTCAAAGAAAGAAGCTCCGTATCCGGCAACGGAACTCCGGTGGTCCAATTAGCTGACACACCGATCCGAGATCCCGCATGCGAGAAGAACTTCATAACTTTGGATCCGCAATCGCGCGCTTTTATGCCGATTTTATGCAAAATCGCGCGCGACGTTAAACGCGCCCGTTCGTTGTAGCGTAAATTTCGGGGAGAATCTCAATGGCGTGATCGAGCATGTCCCGCATCTTGGTCCAGGGATATATATATATATATATTTTTTTTTTTCTGTGTTGCCGCCAAGCTGCATTTCTCGCGAACACGACCGGATGAGGGCAGCGCGTTTTTCGGCGCGATACGCATCGCCGAACAACGGCGAGCGAGATCGCGCGGCTCGCTCCCGATCGTATCGGTTTTTTTTTTTTTTTTAACCGACGAGCTCGTTCGATCGTTCGACTGACATTTTCAAAATCGGCGAAGGTATACGTAAAGTTCCAAACGGCTACCTATATCTCGCCGGTTATTTTACGACGCACCGAAATTTTCAGCATTTAAATTTTACGCGGATAAGATAAGGTATATTTTAATTCACACGGTGAAATTAAAATATAGTAAATTTCAATCACTTAATTAATGTTTAGAAAGCGTTCAAAATATTTATTGAAAAACATATTGAAGTTTTATTTTTTTCTTTCACTTGTTAGTTTTATTTTTCAGACTTTGTTTTTTATGCATCTTCAATTATGATCAAATTTTTATAAACAAAACTCAGTTTTTTTCAAATCTGAGAATGATCGATTTTCGATATTATTCAGTTCTGTTATTGAATAACAAATCCTTGCACGCTCACTTGAACTCCGCGTGCGCGCTTCGTGTTTTCTTTTTCCTTAATGAGATACGGGAACAGCAGTTGCGCGCAATGTGCGATCGTTACCGTCACGATATGAATCAGCGCGCGAAAACCACGTGGCTTCCTTGTTGTATAAAAGTCAACGATAAACCAGTTATATCGCGCCAGGCGCAGTCGACTAATTAATAAAAGCACAAGCCGCGACGTGTTTGCTAAATTGTTTTTTTTTTTTTATTATTTTTATCTTTTTTTTTTATCGAAGCTCTTTGAAACGAACGACAGTTGCAACGATTTGCTTGTGATGTTATCGGGAGTGTTGTCGCGGAAAATGCTGAGAACACATCGATGAACAGAAGGAGAAACCATTAGAAGAGACCTTTCGCAGACGCGATAAGCATCGGCCGGTGTCATTGGTAAACATTGAAACTCGTTACGATAAATATTTATTCGAAACTCGCATGATGAAGTGCATCCTGTTCGAGCGTGCGAACGCGCGGCGCTCTCTTTGTTTTTTTGTTACTCATACTCAACGAAAATACCGTTCGTTCGTGAAAAAATCCCGACGTCGGCGATACATTGCACTTTGATTGCACGTTGATTTTCACGTACGCGGAGCGATCGAGGATAAACCAGTCCGGCTGGTCGGCGTTAAACAAATTATCTCGCTAATTATTTAATTAACGCAATAACTTATCCGGCTAAGCGAGAGTTGCGAAACGGCTGTTATTCCGTGTGAAGTTCTCGTACTTCTTCTCCCTCAAGGTGTGTGTAAGCGCGATCGAGTGAAATCGCGAACTTTGGCGAAGTCCGAATCGCGTGCAGGCATCGGACATCCTGTTTAACCACGTGACGTGGCTCTTCAATCTGCCAGGAGCAATTTTCTTCGTGAAGTCGAAGGTCGTCCTTGATACGAGACGTAGCAACAAAGAGAAGTTTAAATTACGATCTGCGAGCAATCCTTTACCGGTTTTTAGACGGGGGTACTGCCTGTAAAGTCGACTGACAGCCACAATTTGTTTCCTTCGGGAGAACTGCAGAAATTTACGTACACAAATGGTTTTATTCCCCAAAAGTAAAGAACTGCGGTTTCTCCCAAATCGTTCGAATAAGCTGCAGAATGAAGGAACGACGGCGACGAAGAAGACAGTTAAAAGACGGGATTTTATTTTATAACTCTACTCTTTGGTGTATCTATGGATTAATCATAATGTTGACGAATTTTATTGACATTTGTTGTTTTTTTTCTTTTTAAACATCAGACTTTTTAATTTTTAACTTACTACATGTGACTCTTGACACAACTACTTCACATAATATTAAAAAAAGCAATAATTTGATTACTTATTATACGAAGATTAGGTTTCAAAGACTTTAGAAGCGCCACTTCGCGCCACTTCGTCGGAAAGAACTGGACTAAAGACCAGTATAACCGGCTCGTCTTCGATTTCGCTACCAAGCAAGCCACATGTTCACCGAGTAATCTGAATCACACAGGCGACGGTCTTGACTTCACGAAGAAAGGATATTTTCCTTTGAAAGGAAGAAGATTTCTTACGTGTCCAAACAGGATGTACTTCATCACGCGAGAATGACGTGGTTCAAATGTGTTCGTTATAGTCTCGGTCTGTGATTTTTTTTTTTTTTTTTTTTTTTTTTTTTTTTTTTTTTTTTTTTTTTTTTTTCCAGTTTCTTTCTCCTCTCCTCATGCGTAATTTTCATATCGCACAATAAATAACCTAATGAGACGTTTATCGCAACGTTGCTTCATTCATTTTGCCGCATTGTTTGTGTCCCGAAGAAATAAAGCGCAATATCTGTATCTTCGAGAAGAAATCAAAAAACATATTTCGAAAGCAGTGTCTTCAGATCCGCACAATCTCCCAACATGAAAGCCGCATCGATGAATTATGCACGGAAAGAAACCCGGTGAGGCCTTCAACGGTAATAAATCACCACGATGTAAACAGCGAAGATGTTTTTGAAATAAAACAGTACCGCCTTTTTGCTCGAGCGACATCCGCCGCTTTTTCCCTTTGCGAAGTCAAAGATCCTTTCGAATGCGACATAAATCAGCCCGGCGGCCGATCTGCTTTATCCGCAACGCGAAGTTGAAGTTGGCCCACCTTCGAGACGAAGATTCACATGCGCTTCGCCGACTTCTCTGTGTTTTTCGTGCATTTCTTTACGAGATCTGTTAATATACGAATTTGTAATCTACATTTTTGTTTTTGCGTCAAAAATACGAAAAAAATAAAACTTTCCAGTGATACCAAAATAAATCTCTGAAGTATAGCGTGTGCGCGTGCTACGGATCTTGAACGGTTTAATTTAATGATACACCGTCTTCGTTACTGTAAAATAGACTGTATCAAATTATTCCAGTGCTTTAATTGCGTTACCGTGGATCATTTGAAAAACGCACAAAAAGCGATCGCAATATAGATAACGTCACTAAGCGCTTATCTGCGCGCTCGGATCTCAAATCCGCTTAATCCTCTCATGACCCAAATGACTCGCGAGCACGAACGAAGATTTATCGTCGCCAATTGCACTCGCGTGTCATCAAATTGCCCCATCCGCGAACAATTGCTGACCCTCAAAATTGTCCGAACATCCTCAGCGAGTTCAATCCTCTCTTTCCTTCTAGCACGTCTGATCGCGCAATTTGCGCCTCCCGACAGCTTCATTGCGGGTTTTGGGTCGTTATTGTCCGTCACGACGCGCGTCCGTGTCGCGACGCGTCTGCATCACAGGCCCCCGACCGTTACGAGGCCTAGTTTTCTTTCTGTAAGAAACTTTCTACGAAGAAAGGACCCCGTCGCGTCGCGTGAGGGCCCCTTTCGAGGTCTGAAGAACGGACCCAGGGCTGAGATCTCGCACACGACCAACACGCTCCGTGCACGCTTAGGGCGGTTAGCTTAGGATCGGACGAAAGGGGAGGAGAACTTGATATTCAGCAAAAGGATCGTCAAGAAAAAGCTGCCACGTTTTACGACATTCTAATCGTTTCATCACGGAACATGACTTCGCTATTAAGAATTTTTATACGCAGAGGTAATGATATAAACAACGTAATAATACGAATTAAAATATTCTACTCGAACGAATTCAAATATTCTAATTGCAGAGGAACGGGATTGCAATCCGCGCATCGTTATTCTTAACAGCCTCTCAAGAGAGCATCGAGTGTCCGATTAAAATCAAAAAGCTTTTACGCACCGAAAGAGATAGGAGTGAGAGACAACGTCGTATATGTGTAATTGACGGATCTCGTCTCATCGGAGCGGATCATTAAAATATTTTAATCAAGCCCGAGGGCCGGTTCTAATTTCTCCGTCCGTCCGTTCAAGACGTCATTACGTCGCGAAGGGTTGCTCGTCGGGAGGGAGTAGCGCGCACGGTCGCCGTACATACACACTGTTACGGGTAAGGAGAAGAGAAGAAGGAGAACGTGGGCTATATTGCGCGGGAGAGAAGTGGAAGAAAAAAAAGAGGACGAGAAAAGAGGGTTGGCGGTCGCCTCGAGAGAGCCGGCGCGCGAGGACAGGTGGCGACGAGAACCAGGGAACCTCGGAACCACCGAGTTCTCACGCGCGAAACTTCCAGCTGCCACCGGCCGAGGAGATATACATACACGTTGCTTTTGGGGCCTCGGCACGATAGAGGAGGCAAGGCGAACGAGAGCGGCCACAGGCGCACCCTCCGAAAAGCGCATCACTCCGCTCAAGGGAATGTCGGACACGACGAGGAACGGCCGACAGATGCGTGTGGTTGGTCAGGAATCTAAATATTACGACCGCGTAGCGCTGAGGGGGCCGGTGTCGCGACAGGGCCCACTCAGGGTTATCCCTCGTCACCCCCTTGCTTACGCGTGAATAGGGTATACGCGGGTGGATACCGGCTGTTCTCTGTGCAAATGAAATCCACCATGTCCTGTCCCGTGGAGAAACGAGAGACACACGTTGGAATACCGAAGCGCGACAGAAGCTGCAGGCGGCTCTTGAATATGTAATACGGTTGACAAATGGACTCGTCTTGCGTAAACATCAGTGTAGGTATAGATCTCGGAAACAGATATTAAGAAACTTCAAAACGATAGAATTCGCTCAAATAAGCTATAAAAACGTTAAGATTGGAGAAATACTCGTCATTTTTTTATATCGCTTTAAAAATGTGTTTGTCTTAATTTGAGCGATAAAATGTCCAATGCGTTTCTCAGCCAAGAGAGCACAAATAACACACAAAATCGACGAGGCGTTAATGATCGATATGTGAGAAAAAGACGAACTAAACGCTGAGATTACGCGCATATCGATCGATCTTATAATTTATACCGTCCGTCGCGGCACGATAATGACTACTACTTACTGGTCATAATACCGAAGACCGATTTAGCAATGCCGTGAGGCGAAAACGATTAAGCGTATTATCGGTGTTTTCTCACATGTTGAACGGGCGGTCGCGTAAAAGTGTACATTTGCATACGTCGGGGGAAGGAGAATAATATTTTATATGACACACAGTGGTTATAAAATATGTTGCAGAATCTCAGAGCAGCGTGATCTATTTGATCTTATCCGTGTTTGACAAAATCAACACCGTGGAAATTGAATGCTGCCAATAAGCGAGCGGCGCATCTGCCGATCGTTTTCTTTCGTTCTAAGACCTAAACTGCCCGTAATCTTGCTACGTCACGGCAAAAACCCAGAAAGGATAGCGGCGAAGTAGCCGAAGCGACTTCGCGCTAATTGCAACGGCGGAACAGGACAGCCACCTGTTTCACGCATTCGTAGAGTACGCCGGAGCGCAGTACGACTTCCCGTGCAACAGGTTATACACCCCTCCAATCACCCCATCCCTCTGCGCTCCCCCTCGGGCCAATCGCCCTTCGTCAAATCGACGCGTCACCCATCCTCGACCGTCGCTTGACGTATCGACTCGGTCTTTCCTAACAACCGTTCTTTTATCCTTGTCTGACCATCGGCGCGCTTTATTCCCTCACGAGGCGAACTCTTCGTTCTCTCTTCTCGCAGCGCTCGCCTCCTCACTCCATCTCATTCTATCCCTCTCTTGCTCGCTCCTTTCCGATCTCGTGTCTCGTCCTTTCCTCCTCCAGCACGAGCGAACCACGTGCTGTTCTCGCGCTCACCTCTGTCGGGCATGCGTCCGACAGCTACCGTGCGCAGCTCGTGCTGCGCGTGCGCTACAATTCCGCTAGCGAGTATCGTCCACGGATTTCCTGTCCTTTTTTCTCTCTCACATGGTGATCGGTGTCTCGCACATTCTCTCTCATTCTCCCTTCTCGTCACCCTCCTCACGCTCGTGGCGCACAGTCGCTGCCGTCTCTGTTGCGCGCTCCTCGGCTTCTCGCTCGTAGAGCGCTCGTGCTGCGCGTGCGCCAAAGCGCGCACTCCCCTTCTTTCTTAACACTGTTCGCTCTTTTCTCCATCTCGCTCGGCGCAACTGCCACCGCCGACTTCTGTCGCGTTTCCCATCCTTGTTCTTTCGCGTCTTCTGATCACCTCAGCGTTCTCTTCGTGTCTCTTTCCAATGTCTGTGTTGCCTCTTCCTCAGAAACGCTTGCGCGTGCGCTAAAAGGGATTTACTGTTCTCGTCTGCTTTCCTCAAGCTTCCTTCCTCTTTTGTTCGTCTCACCCCACCCCATCCGTCAACCCTTGTAGCGTTCTTCGTCCAACTACGACCGGTGCCGATTCGAGATTATAGGCTGCTCTTTCTCAGAGCGCATCGCCGCGCAGCTCGTGCTGCGCGTGCGCAGCACAAACGATCTATTTCCTTCTCCCTTCTCGACTCCCTTGTACTGCAAACTGCGTCCTTCTTTCTCACCAAGTACCGTCGGTTTTCTCCGATGTAACTGTCTCTTTCTCCGCATCGCCCTGGTCCTTTTTTGATTCTCTCGGTTGCTTTCGTCCTTCTTCATGCCCTTCACCGATGCAGCGTGCGCAGCTCGTGCTGCACGTACATCGAGCGCTTATTTTCTCCCCCTCCGCATTCATCCTGCTCCTCCCTTTTATATTTCCATTTCAGTTCTCGTATCCCTCGTCTTTTTTCAGTCACCAAGCTTTTATTTTTGCACTGACTCCATTCTCTGTCATTCTATTCACTCTAACCAATTATCCGCCATCTACTTTATGTCTCTCTTTAATATATTGCGCGCAATTCGCACCGCGCGAGGCCGAATTCCCTTTCTTCTGTCTTACCTTGACATTTTTCTTATCTTTTTTTTTTTTTTTTGTTGACACGTTTCGTATACTTTATTCTTAATCACGCGATGTGTATCAAATTTTACGTTTCTTTTCCCATCACTCTTTCTTAAACTTTTTCTTACATAAATGTCTCTAGATTTTTTCTTTGCGTTTTCTTAGCCTTTAACACACGTGTCATTTAAATATTGTTGCAAATACAAAAAAACAAACGTGCATGCATTTTTATCAATAATTGTCGCAATAATTTTATCCGCCGATGATCAGATCAAGCAGAATCGTCCATCCTTCTTGCCTAAGAATCAGGAGACTCCTCTCACCCTTCGTCTTTCTACTTTCCCCAAGAAGTTATGGCGATCACAAAGTACCTGCAGCTACCCCTACCCTTCTGCATCGTCGATGCGCACACGCACACGTATTTACGCAAGAAAAACGTGGCCTCTACCCTCCGCCGCTCTGACGCCCGCATACATAGAGCGCATGCGCGGCCCTTCGGCTATATAAGCCGAGCTGCTCTCATCCCAGTTCACATTCAATCACACCCACTCGCGCGGTCTCGAAGAAAAAAGAAAAAAGACGACGAAGGCACGAGGCTCAACCGGTCCCGCCATCCATCCTCGCGTCGTGCACGTGCATATTATTTCGTCTCTCTTTCTCCCCTCGTTTGCGGGGACCACATCACCAAGTCCTCAAAGCGTTCGAGGAGACCCATCACTGGTCGTACTGCAAGTACATCTCGGCATCCTCCAAGAGAATTGCGACCGGTTTTTCTTAGTCACTCATTCGCTCACGGCACCAGCATGAAGATCACGTACGTCCCGATGTTCACCGGCAATCCAGTTCGATCGATCGACAGCGCGTCAGCAACCCGGCGAGCTGTCAAGACCACTTTAAAGAACCTGAAGAAGTGGTGCGCCTGGTTGCGGGGCTTCAAGGACAATCGACAAAACCTTTCGTACGGGATCGAGGATTACGCCTGGACCGCGACAACAATAATCGTCGATCAGGAGGAGTCGCGTAATCGCGCTAACGAGAACCTGGAGAACGAGTTGAGGGAGAGTCTGGCGAACAACAATCGGTCTGAGACGCAGCGTGTCTTCGACGGCAACGACGATCTTTGTGAATGTCAACCTGGCAATCAATGACTTGACAGAAGCTGATGACGCGTCTGTCAAATCAACATCACGAACGGAGACAAGTTCAAGACAGATGCAGGAGTTGTTCGAGACGTAACTTGAAGGTAGCTTTAATAGCTTTTTAAGAGATCGCGCTTAACCTTTAATTCACATACTTTAAGTTCGTACTTGCCAATTAACTCCTGGTTCGGAGCTTTAACTGGATTACTCGATTAAGAAACTGCGGTAGATTATTTAGATCGATAAGTAGCATAAGCTCAAGTGCAATACGCAAGATCGTAAACTAAGATTTGACGTAGAGAGTAGCCTGTCGTTTGATCGATTGACTGTGATAGTAGACTTAGAACATCCTATATATATATATATCAATGCGCACATTGATAACGTAAACAAGTATAGAGTTGTATAAAACTAGTGTGTATATATAGATTATATCGTAATAGAATATATATATATATATCATAGTTTAGAAGATCGAACACTCTCGTTCGAGTTCATAGGCCGCCCAGTGCATATTTCATAACACGAATATATCTGTGATAATCATCGAGAAGATATCTTGATTTATTAATGGCGCGCACAAGCGTGAAAACTGTGATAATATCTACCGCAGAAATGTAATAACAGTTCAAACTGTGATATTAGCAAAAAAAAAAAAAAACCTTAAGGACGTTAACTGTAAGCGAATCAAACGTGATCGAAAAAAAAAAAGCAAATTGTTTGCTGCAAAATTATATTGCGATAAAGATCTCACTAATGTCTTCCAATATTAGTTTCATATTCGTCGATAGGCGATAAGGATGCAAAAACTGTGATAAATCGTTCTTAATTGTAGATCACGCGCGTGTAAGAATAGATGTGTAAGAACTTAAACGAATCACAGCTCTAGCGATACTTTGTGATACGTAGGTAGTGGAAAGTCGCAGTGGAAAATATCGATCTGCGATTGAGATTGAATGATTTTGAAATTTAATTCTTCGTGTGTCACAATTTTCGTTTTTTATATTCATTTGATTTCGTGTTTAACGATTTGATATTTTATCGTGTTTTTACTTTTCTTGCACCTTTTATTATTCTTTTTTTTTTTTTTTAATCTTTAGAACATATATGCCGCACTTGTATTTAACCGCACTTATATCTACGTTTTTGTATTGTATTCTTTGTTTGCCTTTCGTTTGAATTGTACAGTTGGACCGCATGATCCAACATCTTAGCACCGCATTTAAGTTACTATTGTAATCGCATTTATATGTTGAATAAATTGTGTGACGATGAAAAAATACATACACAATATTATTAATTACCTGCTTTACGTCCTGATCTTTTTTTAGTTTTAAAATAAGCAACTCGCATAAATCCAAATAAAATTGTTGCAAATATATTAAAACATAAAATCTAGAAAACAGTGTTTAAAAAAATCTTCATCAAAATAATTATACAATAATAACAGCAAAATAATATTAATTTAACATTGCTGTTGTTTTTTGTACGACGTACACAAATTGTAATCTTCATCAAAACACGAAATAATTTGAAATACTTATTAATTTTTACACAACGAGCAAGTTTTTTTTATATAACATTTAATAAAGATTTTAAAACTAGGATTTTCAATAAAGTATTTACTAACAAAAAATAAATTTCTCCTCTGTGATATTTTATATCTTTTTATTGTTTTTTTTTATAGAATATGTAAAATGATTTTCTGAGAAAAATAATGTTTAAATTCATGGCAGAGCTTTTTCGTTTATATCCAGATACATATTTTTTTCTACACGTGTTTCTGTATATTTCTTTTTACAAAGTTTGTTGCCCCATCTGTTATAGGGCCCTTCAATTACCCTAGACGACACGGTTTTGCCCTTAAACGATAGATGGCGCTCATTGAGGCCCTTTAAAGGACTTCAAAATCATTTTGGAACAAAATAAATAAACTACAAGTATTTCTTGACATTTGTTATTTTTAACAATTTGTAGTCGTTAAGAGATTTCGAGAAGCTCTTTGATGGATTCTGTTTCGCTCTTCTGAGGAAAAAAATTATAGTGCGAATGAAAAAATAAAGAGCAAGTTGAAAAGCGTAAGAGATAGACCCTAACGTTTGAAAATAATTAAGACGAAAGTCTTAGAATAAGTAAAAAAATTTCTTTGAACAAATGTTATATTTCGTCTAAATAAAATCAGAATCGCGAAAATATAAAATCTTAATTTCGCAACGTACCATTCACTTTCGATATTTACTGTTCAGTCTTACTGTGGTCACACACGGACGTAATCGCGAAAATACGTTCCTCAATCAATCGTTGCGAAAGCTCGGGCACCGTGATTACGCGACTTCCTGCACCTGCACGGTAATCGTCCGAAAGTACCTTTCGGTACCGAGTTTGTAACATGTGGATGCTTGGTGCCGCAGACAATTAGTTAGCTGCAGACAATTGTCGCCGGATGACAGTATTGCGCGTGGTGTGGATTGAAAAAAAAAAAAAAAAAAAAAAAAAAGAAGATAAAAAAAAACCTTTGGTGGTTCGATCCAAAGGATCGAGAAAAATGTTAGATGCTGCGGATCAGATTACCGATATTAACCATCATTATACGGGTAACCAACTACCTGAATGTTCGCATTATGCCCGATACGATTCAATACAATTTTCCATTTAGATTATCGGCCTGATCTTTGCGATCCGATCCTGAGAAAGGTGGTGCGCGAGATGACGCCTGCGAGGGAACGCAACATGATACCACCGTGTATGGGTAGACAACCATATAGAAAGACGTCTTAACCTCCAAGATTTTACGCCATATAAAAGAATTCCACTATTCTTATACACCGGGCTCTCCTAATCTCGTTCAAAAGTGTGGCAGAATATTGGGTTACGTTTTCGAAACTCTTGAAAATGTTGTCAAATATTTGATGCTGCCCAGAAAATGCTTTTCACAACGCCCGTCAATAGTGTCTAGCTATGCTTGGCATTCTTCTCGATAATCAAATCATGAAATCTTGTTGCACAAAACGAGTCCAATAAAGGCTTGATTTAAATAATATTTTAATACGGTGAGATGTATACACAACAACACATCTCACACTAAAAATAAATAAAATTATATTATTATTTATATTATAAATTTTTTTTTATATATAAATATTTCTTATATCTATTATACTACATACATACGTATATAAAACACTTGTTCTATATCCACACGTCAGTTTTGCCGTCAAAATGAATATATTTACCTCCTTTTAGACAGTCAGGACGTATCGGAGTTTTTAAAAGATCCGTCCATTGTGAGACAACCTGGCATTATGGAGTGATTTTCGAGTTATTCCGACTTATTCTCCACAAAAGCCAAGCTGGTCGACTGATCTCTATTGTATCAGTCTCTAGACAGTGGCGTAAACACAACAGGCAAAAAATTTGAGAGTTTTCGTGAGGTAGAGATCAGACTACAAATCTTGTTTTATGGTTGATTCCAACAATAATATATATGTAATAAAATAACAAAAGTATTTTGTGTATAATAGAAACAATGTTATAATTAACATTCTTTTTTTACCCTATATTAATACATAATATTTATAACATAAATATACTGACAATAATATTTCTTAGGAAAAAAATACCTCAATAATTTTATAAATATTTTTCTATCCAAAAATAGTAGATAAAGGTATCTAAAACACAGTTGCTACGCCACTGAACAACAGCGAATCAGAAGGCAAGGCAAACTGACGGAGGATTCAGCGGAGGTATCCCCGAGTACAATATTACAGGGAGACAAATTTCTTAAAAATGTACCTTTTCGACTCTTAAAGGGACAATTATTGTATTATTTGACGCCGTTTAAACCGGGAAAACCGAATTTAAAGACTTTTCCACGGATCACGTCACACATTGAAAAGATCACGCGAGGAAAGTGCGAGGAAAAATATTCTCGAGCGCGGCCCGAATTTTACGAAATGTTATTCTTGGTCGAGACTACGGAAATATTTTCGAAATAAAGGATCGGCGGAATAGCTGCGCGTCCAGGTGCTGTGCTCTGGCTTATTGGCTCTGATAATAGACACATTAAGTCACACTCAACGTCAAATTTTGGCCATTCAAGGCAGCAACCAGCTGTGAATACGTCGGAATCAAAATTTTATAAATCCCACTTCGAAAAGTTCTTTCTTGCTTTCACAGAGTTTTTTCCGGTGAGTGAATCGCAAACGTATGATATGTACTTCTATAAGGAAGACGATAATCTAAAGAATAACTCAGTAACTGACAGCGTAGAACGAGCTTTAGTTCGAATAATAAATATTTAAGCAGTAAACAAGAAAATATAAATTTTTTTTAAGTCATACTTTTTTATATTTAGAATTAAAAGATTTAGCAGAGATATGTACATGAATTCACTTTGGTTTTAATTTTCAAGCAAATTGTAACGATAAGAAATGTACTGCATGCCCTTTGTGAAATGAATTTACGCCTCACGTGTGTGAGTTCTACAAAAGATCATAGCAATTCTGGGCAAGCATCTCAAAAGGTACACAATTCCGAAGAACCTTTCAAAATACACGATAAAGCATACGTGCGTAGTTAACGCATCACCAAAAGAAAGTTACGTGGCAGAAAAAAGATCCCTCGCCACTTAGGCATCGATTTTCCTTACATTTCCTCGTCGATCTCGTAGTCGATCACAGTCGTTTGCTTACAACCGTCCTACCACGTCCCGGCCAATTCGTTCGACGAAAGTAGAAAACGCGAAGACGAAACGAAGACAGAGAAGAGGAAGGAGAAAAAGGAAGGAGAAAAGATGAAATGATCTCCGTTCCCTCACACTCGGCTACACATCGCGCTCGAATGCCTCTTCTCTCGGGGATCTCCCGGTTTCTGAAGCGAGATAGATTCTGATTCTTTTGTGGAACACGTGCACGAGAAATCGTAAATCTAACGAAAGAAACCTCCACAGAAAATGAGAAAAGAGAAGGAGCGAAAAAGAGAGAAGGAGCGATTTGTCGGGATGCTCGTGGCATCATCCATATATACATGGAAGGCACGAAGAAACGTATACTAAGTAGATAATGGACCAATGGCGCGGGTGGCGTCGTCGTTTTACACGTTCGGGTTGCGGTTCTTGATCTCGCGGGGATATTTCGAGAGAATCTACGACTGTGAGCGAGAGAGACGAACAGCCGCGGCTGCAAGAGCCCACATTGTCGGCTCCCGCTGTCCATTATACGAAGCGGCTGAATGATAGAAATATTTGTATCTTCGCGCGCAACGGCTCTGGAGAGGCTCTCTCCGGAGAGCACTTTGGAGACCGAGCGTGTTTCAAGTAGAGAAGACGCTTATCTGTATTCGGCCCGAGCGGCAACTTGAGCGTCTCTCTTCAACTTCTCCCGGCGTGAGATTCTAGATTCGACTATCTCTCGAAAGAGAGAGAGAGAGAGAGAGAGAGAGGGAGAGAAAGAGCAAGAGTACACGACACGATACGCCACTCGGCAGCTTCAAGCGTCTGCGTTTTGTCGCGCGATTAAAGTAACCGGAGATTTGCTGTAAAAGAGGTTGTAAACGTGCGAAAACAAAAAAAGAATGAAAAGAAATCTACACTTTGTTTCTATATTTTTTACAACAATACACAGAATTTAGGTTTATTTCGTTAATTGTTGAAGTTTTCATAAGTAAAAGTTTTACGATTATATAAATTCAACACATGTGAAGTGTTACAAATTAAAAAAAAACTGTCAAACATGACAAACTACATATTTATCTCCTCGCGGTTCTGAAAGAAATTAAGGAAACGCTCACTTGTCATTAATGATGTATTTTTCTTCTGTAGGTTTTCTCGCGCTACTTCTCACATCAGACCCCGAACTTGCCCTAGAATTCTAACATAAGCACGATAAGCGAACTTTTACAAGGGAACATCAGGACAGGGGACACGACCTTTCGCCGGGACGACCTGTCGCCCAAATGTTTTTCAACGACCGTTTCTACAAACACATTTACGGAAAACGGATCCGCTTGTCCCGACAACTAGAAAAAAAAAGTTTTTCCTCAGTCGACACGGTGCACGAGTGCGCGACGGGCGATAGTATATTTGTCAAGGGCGAAAGGGAGGGAAAGGAGAAGTCGTTTCGACTTTCAGCCACGTGTGTCTCGCATTACGGACGTGAAGTTTTTTTTGTCGGCGGGGGGTGTGCGTGCGGAGGAACCAAATTTCGCGCACATGCCTGAACATTCCTATATCGGCTCTCGACGGTGGTCGCACCAACGCCGCACTCAATTATTATCGGTTTCGAGTGACCACTTCCGTTCTTACATGATCGGGTGACGTTCGATCGAAACGTGATATGCATTCGCGCGTTTCATATCACCTGGTTTCCGTATGCGCAGATTTACTTAACGTAAAAAAAAAAAAAAAAAAACAAATATAAAAACATATAATTTCTCTGTCAGAAGATTCGACGAAAAACACAGTGAATGATTGGTTTTGCGAAGACCTTTTTACAATTACGGAGAAAGCTTCCTTGTTTTGCATCGCATGTGCAAGGAACTGAAAGACAAGTACATGTAATATTGGCCTTAATATTAGCTTCTATAGATTCCGACGCGGGATCACAAGTCGGGATTCTCAATAAAAAAAAAAAAAAAGAAAAAAAATACGGTACATAAAACGAAGACGCGGAGCACGCTCACGTCTATTAATAGATAATCTCTTCCAGCCACGCTCTCACAGAAAAAACGTTCTCCGGAGAAACCTTACGTGTGAAAAAAAAGTCACTGACCACATGCAGTCGCACACGTGATGTCATGGGAAAGACTTGGTATACTAGAAAAAAAGTTAAAGAAATCCAAGCCTCACGATGCTTTCGACGCCGCCGCCGTAATATTACGACCGGGATTAAATCCGTATCGTTCCCAATTTTTTTTTAGCAGCACAGACTTTTCACAGGTACTGCGACGTCTAAAAGGCATCTAACTGCAGGTGCATTTTAATAACACGTGAAACAGCAGGTTTTAAACAAAAACAATTTTTTGCAATCTCTATAACACAATTTGTTTTATCTAACAAAAACAAATACTTATTTAAAACGAATATAAATAAACAACTTAAATTATTATAAATTATGTTTTCATTGAAAATCCACAATTTGAATTTACATTCTTGTAAATTATTTCAAAAATAAAATGCTAAAAATAATTTAAAGTATCAAATAACAAAGAATTGATCGAAGTAAAAGTTTGTGGTCTCCTGTTTTCGAGATGATCTCTCTCGCAAAAAAAGAACAGAGACGGGGCTACGAAATATTTGTATCGCGTGGCAACGCGTGTCCCGCGCCGACGTATCGAAACGACGAAATATCACTTTCCTGCGGTGCTGCATGCGATGCTGATTGCGTTACGCTGTGCGACGCGCGTTGCGGCGCGCGGTGAAATGCAGCCGCGGGGATTCACCGCAATAAATCGCGAGTTGAGTTTCAACGGAGTTACAACGTGAGGTTTCGTCTGATTAATAACCCGACAGGGGGTGGAGGAAGGCGGGGGAAAGGCCGAAACATGATCTTTACCTGCCTATCGCAATTTGAGAACGGAAAGGTTTCTCCCAATTTAAGTTTTTAACGATGAAATTGGATATTCTAGATGAATTTACGGGCGGGCTGATTGCGTTCAAGTTTCAACCTGCGGTGGACGCGATTTAAATAAGAAACCCGCGCGTACGCGCGCGACGTCTCTCGCGATGATATATTTCACGCGACAGTGCGTAGAGTTTTTACCCCCGCCTATCAGAAATTCAACGTGCTATACACGTGTTGTTTCTTTTCTCATCGGTATACACGATACACTTCCGAGATTACTTTCGCTTTGTTTCTTTATCCGATAATAAGGAGCGTGTTCCGCGCTTTAATCCGAACGAACCGCCCCGTGCGAGAAATTGCCTAACGAGCTTTTTCCCCTGTAGCTTCTTCTTCCGAGCGCCGCTAAAAAGTGCCATGATGGCTCTCAACTCTCCGCGTGCGACACGAAGCGTATCTGTAATCAAAAGTCACTCGGCGTCACGCGACGAGTCTCGCATCACGCGAAACGCCCGATACTTTCCGAGAAACCGTCTCGGAATCGGCGGTCCACCTGTTGCGCATAATCTTATAACCTGCCCCTCTTCTAATCCACCACCGAAAAGAGCCCCGTCGATTCCACGCATTAGCCGGTACTCGGCTACCACCGTTACGCCCGTATCGGAGATTTTTAGACACCTCGTAACACTATACGGGCGCGCACCTGCCTCCTCTTTTCACGGTAGAGATCGCGATCGCGCCGCTCTCCGTCCGGATCTTCCCGTAAAACTCGAATTACTATAAATTTTTTTCGGTAATCCGTCCCGTCCTTACTGTCCGGGTTTTTTGCGCGGGTCACTTTGGTACTGGACAGGAAACGCTTACAATACTTTCTTTCTCTCTTTCTCTTCTCTCCTGCCGGAAGAATATCTTGTAAAATTTCGTAAGTCCCAGCATCCGGTTTCACGTTTCCATCACACACGACGCGATGCTCGATTTCAGGATGAGGATCCCGTAAGCTTTTTGACAAATGACTCGCGATGACCCCCGGAACTATTGTCGCGACAATACCCGGTGAACAAGAGGCCATCTGGAAATCGCTGACAGGAAGAGCCGTTAAATCATTCGATCGCCCTCGATTTTCGAACGACGGAAAAAAAATTACATTTTTTCTTAAAACAAAATTCTTTCAAATTCGTGAAAAAAAAATATGACCAAATTTAACAATATTTTTATCTCGAGTATTTTACACGAATGGTGTATTTAATCTTCAAATCTCCCTCTCGAGTTACGTCACGGCGCGACGCGTAATTCGCGCATCTATACTCTTTATTCAACAGCGGATCCTTAAACGGATCCCCGGCTTTACACATGTTCGCGACTGAAATAGTTGTCAGTATCCCCCATAAATGGGCACAATGGATGACTCTGCTCTCAGGGAGCTGCGAGAACGAAAGAAGACGCCTTTATGCTACCGAAGGCGAAAGAAACGGAGATGCCTCCGTGTTTGCTTGTGTTTGCGCGGCCCTGCGGAAAATCCATTGAGCCGATGGTCCAACAGTGCAGCGTGCTTCCTATTGTGGCAGCCCACGGCGGTTGTTACGGTTACCCGTAGAATCGAGGCCCGTTCTTGTCTCGTGTTTGGGGTGCGGCGGGGGCGCAAACGGGGCGCAGTCAAATCCAACGACCTACCATTGACATCTCTTTGTCGTTGTTAGAAATTTATTTCGGTAGCTCGACGGGGATCTCAGATACAATATCGTACTGTTAATTCGCGAACACTTAAAGGAAAATCGAGGTTTCGCTGTAAAAGCAAACAACGCGTAATCCTTTAAACGATGAACTATTCTTTAGATGGAAATTAAATCTCTCTCTCTCTCTCTCTCTCTCTCTCTCTCTCTCTTTAATTAAAAAAACAACACATTAGAATGTAATTGCTCGAAAAACTGTAAAAAATGTTTGATTTCTCTTTTTCTTTTTTTTCGAATATAAGAATTTTTGAGAGTTCCTCGTTAAAAGTCTTGTCAACTCGTAAAAAACCGAAAGACAATCTCGATACGCCATCGAGCCATAAAAGTTGCTTTCCATGCAAGTAGTAACTGGCTTCAAATTCGAAATACACGCCGTAATCACGAAAGAACCGTCGTCTATCCTCCGATGCTGTCACGTGCAATACCAATAATACCGAGTTCTTTATTGTTAACGATGAGAAGAGAGCGTCATCGCGGGAAAAAGCCCGCGCGATAATTTTGAACGTTTTACGAGACAGTGCGGACAGTGACGACGCAACAAAAAAAAATATATGTACAATATCGATGCCGATCAAATATAACCGCATGCGACTAATTGGACCCGAATAAAGATCGTGCTCGGAACGGAATTCGGCGCGATCGAGAAACATCGTAAAAATTCGAGTGCGCTCTTCAAACTTTATGCCCGACACGTAAATACGCGAATGTAACGCGTTTAACACCAGAAGTCTCGCGCAGAAGTGCGCGCCGCTTGAAAGTCGTTATAACCTCGAGATGCGTTTTCTTTCTCCGAGACAACGTAAAAATAAGATGTAAGAAGTAATAGAATGTGTACGGTTTTGTTGAGATACAAGTTAAAATATTTGTTATATATATATTTTTTTCATTCAAAAGAGAAATACGTATAACAGAACGTCTTTTTTGCGAGGAGTTAAAAAGTAATCAAATTTGTCTTGTCAACAGACTATAAAATTGCACACATCAATTATCGCACTTAAGTCTCTTCTCTTCTCACTTGAGAAATTTATCCCGGAAGAGTTTTGAAAGCAGATACGTGCTCTCCACTCCTACGTTACAAACTGAACGACACACCTCAGCGTGGGTGCGATCGAGGGCGATCGGTGCACAATGAGATCGACACCGTCATGAAAACGAAAAAAAGAGCTTTCGCACGGAAAAACTTCCGAAATAGAATCGCATAGATTGGTCACTTTTCATCCACACAGAGATGAATGGTTCACTGCGCGTATACGAGATATATCCAGCTCGCTCGCTTTCTTCGGACCCACCTGGTGGGACACCATGATGGCCAGACTCACAAAGATGTACGCGCTAACGAAAATATTTAACAACAATCGGCATTGTCCCGACAGAAGCGCCGTTACCCTCGTAGATTGCAATATTGTTGAACGTGAGATATCCAGCAGCGACGTTCTGCAAGATTTCAGTAGCTACATGCTGTTACCATCGACCAAAGTTTACCCACTGCGTGCTTTTAACAAATGTTCCAATACAGAAAGTCACGCTGTTGTCGTGCATTATTTAAATTGTGTTCCGGCTCAGCTTGATACCTATTGCCAATCCGATGAGAAGCAGCGTCGTCCGCGAAGAACAGATGCTATGAAAAATTATATTCGCACGTAGACACGTCCACTCGATTGTCAACACAATTAATAAATCGTACCACACAATTAAAAAAAGCGTGTGAAAATAATCACAATCGATACTCTCAATATTGATTGTTGCCGCTTTTATCTCGACGCTGATTGGACGTTTCTCGGATGCGTTTCTCGATTCATATCGTACGAATCAAGAGATACGGTAGTGTCTCTTTATACGCGCGCAAAATTCATGCAATTGAGAAGTAAGATTTTCATGAAGCAATATTACAATATTCGCCGACACACAGAGAAACGGAACAAAGCATGACGGTCTTACAAACCATATATAATATACGTATGAGAGGTGTCAGAAATAACGCATAAAAATCACACTCGGAAGATAGAAAAGAAAAGAATGGAAAACCAACACGTGACTAAAAGTCACGTGACAGGAAAAAAAGAAAACCTACACGTGACAGGGAGAAGAGGAAAAACAACACGTAATAGGGAGGAGAGGAAAAACATCCACGTGACTACAGTCACGTGATTGTACTTTAGTCACGTTTTTACAAACACGTGACTCAACTTTTTCCATAACACGCAGAGATAAACTAAATACGCCATGTGATGTCTACGACCAAAAATCTATTAAAAAATCACTCGAAGTTTACTTGCCACACCGGGGGCAAAAATCGACCACTTTTTAACATTCTTTTTTGTCATATGGTATTGAAGAAACGACAAACTTGGTAATTCTGCATATTTACACGTACGTGAACGTAATGATTATTTCCATCTCGATGAGTTGATCGATGACATCCGATATCGAGAACGCGAAAGCTGCTCGGTCCTTCTCGATCGCGTGATTAAACACCGAAATCGGAATTTCTGATATGCAATTTAAAACAAGCAGGCTTCGCGTCCGCCCAAGAGAAAGACGCCCGCGAGGCTCTTTTCACGCTCCCTCGCTCGCAATATGCGCGCGTAACGTACAATAACTCACCATATACAAATATAATCGGGGTTACGTGGAACAAACGGCGCGGGAGAATCCGCTTTCACTGTCTCCGTTCAGGCGCGAGAACGCCCTCCCTGACACCCCGACGCAACGCGATCCTTGGCCTCTTTATACAATCTCCACCACACAGGGACTTTTTTTTTTCACAAGCCGAGCCTCACTTTTATTATTAACGCCCCTGGGTCTCTTCGTGGGCAGATCAAGGTGAAGGCGCGAACGGGGCGGCCTGTTTTCGTCTCTCAGAAAGGGCCCCCAAGACGCCTCCTCGCTCGCGAGGCACTCACGCGTCAATGAGGATGATCAGGTCCGAGGGGGCGTCGAAAGTGACACCGCAGGGCCTCGCTAACTACATCGCGGCTGTCACAGGCGCCGCAGGATTACAGGGCGGAAGAAACACGGGATTAGAGATTCTATCCCGACAAGGCGACGTGAACGTTGTTATTTCCTCCGATTGCGTCTCGAGTTCGCGATTCGACGCCTCTACGACGCGTAACGTCGCCACAAAACACGAGACAATCGATTGCGTCCGTTAATGTGAGACGATGATAAAAAGAGTGCCAAAAAAGTGCCGGACGTTAAAAATATCAAAAGAGTATGTAAGACGCAATCAAATTTTGTTTAGAAATAAAACATTCTTAATTTTTTTATCGCGTAATTAGATATTAATTGATTTCAAATTTTAATATTTGAAAAAAGTGCAATCGGTTTAACTAATTTAAGTGAGTCTCTTAAAAAATACACAAAAATCGTAAAAATAATCGAAAGAAAATGTTATTACTGATTGAGTGCGCCGTGTATTTTAGCGGCAAAAACAAAGTTTACAAGACGAACTTTACGACAAACTTTATGAAATAAAATCACATTTTATGTCTTCTCTTCTCGGAATTTACTGAAGATTTTATGTAAGTCCTGCCTCATTAGACGCACGCAGCACAAAGAAAATTTACTGCCGTTTTTCACGGATCATCACATAATTATATGTTACGCGCAAGATTAATTTAATTAGTTTTTAACTTAATTTTCTCTCGCCGTCTCTCTTCTAATCGTAAAATTATCGCGCTGCTCTCTCTTTGCGCGAGTCTCGACGAGCATAACGTCACGCGCGTAACGGCCACTCTCTAAACATCTCGCGCTTTAATTGTCCGACGATTAAGCGTCGCTGTGAGATATATTCGCAAGAAAGCCCCGGCCCTTCCGAAATGAAAACAGGCCGCCCTTCACCGCCCCAAGGTGATCTCGGTCATAAAGAAGTCTACGGGCGTTAAAAACCTTCTTCTTTGCCAAGAAGGATCTCAGCCGTGCCACTCAGACACAGATAGTGAAAGCAGACTCTGCACCGCTTCTTCTCAAAGCCCTACTTATTTGGATAAGCGAGTGCTCGAGCCGAGACGAGAGCGTGAAAAGGGCACGCAACTCGAGCCCTTACTGATCTGCGAACACTCGCAGCGAGAGATAAAGTCCATTAAATATAATAAAATCGTTCCGAAGAGCGGAGAGAAATTTTGCTTCGACGAAATCATAAATACGAAAAGTTTTACAAACCTCACAATACAAAAAATATACATAAAATAACGATTGAATTAAAAATCCATACAAAATTACAAGCTTGAAAGTACATATCGATTCGGTTTCTCTATGCAACCAACTTGTTTACGTATCTCTGTGAGATTTTACGTAATCTTACGATCTTACATAAAATCAAAATTATACGCGAAGTTCTCTACCGTTATTACGTCGCCGTATGACGGAAAAAGTTGTGCTATTCACAAGGAAAATAGCTGACGCGAGTAATTCTCGCGATAATCAAAATTCCGTGAGCGTCAAACAGCGCTGAATCACAAGATCAATCAGAGTCATAATATTTTATGGTGATACGACAGAATTTCAAATAAGGGTTGCCTGGCAAACGGCCGACCGGATCGGACACCCACTTGGCGGTTAAATTAGAAACTCATGAAAATCAAGCGAAGTCACGTCATTTAACGGTACAGGATCGCTAATTGGCGGCAACCTGCTCCTCGCAGTCGGTGATCCCTCAAAGGGGAACCCTACTTCCGGCGATGGATTCGCTCCGCTACGAGTCAAATTAGTTTAAAACGGTATCCCGAGTCCTTTCCGCGTTGCGGAAGAAAGAGAAACTGGGACGAGGTTCGAGAGAGAAGGAAAAAAGAAGGCGGGGGAGCGAGTCTGTAAATTGGGACCGCTGCCGCAATTTCTATGGGGGCCTCGCAGGCTTGTGGGCGGGGATGTGCCCCTGGCAGGCCGTAGAAAAGATCCCGGTATATACCCAATGCGGGCTAACTAAGCTCGACGAGAGGGTGCAGGTGTTCGAGTTTTCCAAAGGACCTTCGTTGTATATGTCGATATTACGTTCCCGATCCGTAAATCAACGAGAAGGCTCGTTTATAAATTACTATTACAGGGAAGCGCGTTAAAGCGCTTTGATTTAGTTCCTACTAAGGTGCGAGACAAAGCCAGGACAAAAGTCCAGAATCTAAATTTATCGAAATGTGTATCACACGCGTCGATTTTAATGTTATTTGCAATATGAAATTTAGAAAATAATATTACATCTTTTTTTGCAAATTTAAAAATACAAAAGAATCCGTTTGCTCTGTGATCTTTTGATGAACAATGCAATTTTGTAATTTCTTACGTCTTTTCCGCTCGTTTAAATTGCACAACTGCGTAACCAGCCACACACGTCGCGAATCTGCCTGCACAATTCTGCTTGCATTCACCGTGCAAATTCCATGAGATTGTGGGATCAGGACGTAAAGGTTGTAAACTTGTAAACGGAGCTCTGTGTCCTCGTCACTTCTAATCTTCCGCTTTTGCACGTTTCGCAGCTAAATTCACGGACTCGATCCGGCAAGACGAGAGAAGAGAATCGTCCATGCGTAACAGGCTTGCTCGATCCGAACGCGTTCTATTGCAGCTTTAGTCCTCAGATTGGGCCCGATTACGTCGCACTTTGATCCGTAAGCGGGGTCTTACGCGGAGCCCGTGTGATAGAATACGTATTTGGAAAACACGCGAGTCCCATCCCGGCCATCTTTACGCGCCACTGGAGAAATTTAACGATACGAGCTCTTGTAAAAAGGGCTACTAGGTGTGGGCTTACACGCATGATCAAGCCGGTGACGCGATCACAGCGAGGGCGAGAAAAAAAAAAAAAAGCAACATCGACGTGTATTCGCGTAGTGTCGAGGTAAGATCTCTCTTTATGTGTTAAGACGATGCCTCTGATTTCAATCGTCTCGCCGATTGAAGTTCTGTCTACAAGTTCTGTCTTATTTCGCAGCTGCGTTTTCTGCAAACATCTCGATTTTCTCTCTTTATATTCTATCCATGATCGATTTTATCTCGATGAGATCATGGAACGATGAATTGAAAGATTTTTAAAAAATAATTTTTTTAACGCAAAGTTTAAATGTTTTAAATTTTAAGAGAGTACCGACTATAGAGCTCTGTAAATCGACGTTCTTAATTTTCCTCTGATTTCGTATTTACTGCATCAAATCAAAAATGCTTCTACAGAAAAAAGTGCTAAGAGTTTGCGCTCTTTCTTTGAAATGTCAACATTCCAAAGCATAAATTTTTTTTTATAGTTTCCTTCTATAACTTCACTATATATTCATGTGTGTAGACTTATTTCTAGGCTTACTTCTAGACGTATTTCTAGGCTCTTAACCGGTTAACTGGCACGGCTTTTTTTACTATTCATGCCCGAACTGGCACCATCAAAAAATTAAGTGAATCCCACAAGATTTGGTATACAAGGGTTTTTTNAGTCGCCGAATCGATTCCGGGGGTTATTTTGTTGATCTGACACTCCCCAACCCCTAAAAAATAGAATTTAGGGGTGAGTTTTTTCAATTCTTTACTAAACCTTTTTTTT
>NW_018020704.1:245316-366730 GCF_002006095.1 Pseudomyrmex gracilis
AGACTCAGCGACCCCAAAAACCATTACATACCAAGTTTCATTCAAATCGTTTGAAAATCAAGAAAGTTATTCCAATTGTGCATATATGATACATAAGCAGAATTGGCCAGATTTTTGTTTGTGCATATATGATACATTGCCAGTTAACCGGTTAATATCCGGTTATCAACCGCATTATATTTGATGCCAATAATATCGTCGTATGATGACTCGTTTATCTGACGCGAAGAATAAAACTGTTTTCGACAATTGTTCACGAGCACATTATGAGAATTCCTCGCTCACCCTCTCACTAAACAACCTCACGTAACCAATTCGAAGGGCTCTTCAAATTGGATGCGATCAATGAAATCGACTCGGCGGTAGTGCATCATCCCATACCTACTTGGCAAACAGGATCCGTGACGATACGCACTCCACCGTTCGTCCCGAAACGAGCATGAAGTGGATCTCGAATAAGAAAATTACTCGGCGCGTCCGTTCTAGATCGAAATAATTTTCCACGCGAGGTCGATACGCCGCGCCGCAGAATTTTCGCGCCACTTTTCCGCGCGGCGCGTAACGCGCGCGCGCTATCGTCGGCATTGTGTGCGCCTCGATTTTCACGGTGGCTCTGGACGCTTTTTACGACCAGATTTAACCACCCTCCCTAACCGTCGTACGGATTCAAGGTGTTCGGCGGATGAATAAAATCGACGGGGCCGCGGAAAAGAAAAAAAATCCGCGATCACCGAGAGAGGTCGAGAAAGCAACCGCGTCACGCCGATTAACGCGTCGCCCGGTAGAAAGATCGGGGCAAAAGAGCGCTCAAAGGAAGATAAAGAGCAGCGGTGACGGCCCGAAATGCACGAATGGGGACCACCCGTTCCGCCGCGTTAGCCGAGGTCTGCCGATTCTCGTTTCTCGCCTTTGAAAACGACCGATACGCCGATTTCGAGACTCTCCGCCGACGACTTTTCTTCTTTCTTTACTCGCGGACGAGCCACTTTTGTCGCAGCCACCCCTCTTCCACGGGATTCCTAATATTCCGTGACGGCAGATCACTCCCGCTTCTCTACGCGCGACTACTTATAACGCTACACCCCCTCCGCGCTTCTGGTTAAACGTTATTTACAAGACCCCGCGCTTTGCCATCGTGAAAGAGACGAACGCCAGCTGTCGAATTATATCCGCGCTGATTGTCCGGCTGGCAATGACGCAAGAATTGCATCATCTCCAACCGAAGAATCATAACGAATTCTACGAGCAATATTTGCTCCGAGCAATTCTCTCCTTCATATTTGTCTTCATATTTGTCTTAAATTAATCGATTCTTATAATTACGACTCTTGTAAAACGTTTGTTTTTTTTTTTTGTAATTTATTTTTGTCACGTCCTTATGAAGTTTCGGAAAGCGAGTAGAAAATATTTAAAATAAAAGAACATATCTCACGTTAATTGTGCAATGATGATGACGACGAGTTGGTGGGCAAAGCAATTTTTACGTCGGGAGAGAGGGGACCAACCAGTTGTTGCGGTGATCACTCGAGAGACGAGACGACCGTGTATGGAGAAGTAATTGCTCGGATTCGTTCTTGTTGTCAGCTGACGTGAGAGAGTTGGACACCTCGTTCGTTATCCGGAGTCGCGTCACAAAAAAGGTGCGAGACTGTAATTAAATCCTTTAGGAGTGATTTAATAACACGATTTCGGGACGATAATGTTGCGTCACGCGTCGCACAAAGCGACTGGAACTTGCGCCGGGCAAGAAAGAAAAGCGACCGATAGATAAGAAACGCGTCTTCTTCGCGCGACAGGCGAGCGCGATGAGGGTCTTTACGGGTGTGTTTTCGTTCGAGCGGAAATCACCGCCGCCGAAAAGGAGCAATCGCGCACGCTTGTGTGGTGGTTCACAAAAAAAACTACGAGATTAGAAAGAGCCTCACAACGATGCTCCAAATATTGAGCGAACTATAAAAGGCTCTTCCTCAAAGTTTCAGGAATTGCTGAAACGGAAGCGCGCAATTATGGAAGTTTCCGAGCACGTAATGTGGTCACATTGTTCCGCTTTTACGTTTTTCTCGAGCGTAAAAGAATTTTAAATATAGTTTCGCACGCTCAGGTTTTTTTTTTTTTTTTTTTTTTTTAGTAGCCGATTTATTTTATTTAAATCGCACCAATAATTACGTAATCATTACTAATGTTCCTGTGTCAATTTTGCTTCATCATTTCCATTCGCGGTCGACAAAAGAAATTAAAGTCCGTCCGTCTAATTAGGTATGCAAACGCGCAGCGGGAAAGAAACTTGTCTCACGGAAAATCCGGTTTTCCTCTTCCAGAGGCGCGGAGAACGCGCGCGCGCAAAAAAAAAAAAAAGACACGAGAATAAGTCTTCTCACGCGAGAAAGGAGAGAGATAACAATTTCCACGCACGCCACAAAATCATCTTATAATAACGCACGAAAGGGATTTTTCCTTTCCCTTCCTCTCTTGAGCCGTTTGTTCATCACGTCAGCGTAAATGACACGGAAGATTCCCCCTCCCCCCGTCTCCCGCGCGCGTTCGAAGTTACCGCGCGTGAAGGATGAAAGAAATCGCGCCACCGACGTACGGCGAGATTATAATAGTCATTAGGCTATTTCGAATGTTACACGAACGAAGACGAGAAAGCGAGAGTAAGGAGAAAGGAGAAGAGAAAGAGGGGAGAAGACGAAGGGAGATTTCTTCGGATGGACCGCGGTTTTTTGTGTCCCCCAGGGGTTTACAGACCGGGGCACTTGTTACGGCGCGGTGGATGCACGTGTTCTAATGGATATGCCGGACGTGGACGAAAAAAAAAAAATGTGGCTTCTCTAGGCGTAGGTTATATAGCGCGCGGAAGAATATCTCTAGGAGTCTCGACTCCGAAGGAGGATGGACGAGATAGATGATGAGCTTGAGGCACGCAGGGCCGCATTTTAATCACCCGATCCCGAAGAGACTCATTTATAAAATCAGAATCTCTCCGAAACGCGCGGAGATTACGACATAAATTTTTTCTCCAGAAGCGAAGCTCAGAGAAATCGGATATTTTTTTTAACTTTGTCGAAAATTACGCGGCAAATCAATCTTCATCTTTAGACACGAAAAAATCGCTGAAAAAATTCATATGTTAAAATTTGTTATAAAAATTATTTTCACAAAACGCTTCTTCAAACACTCTTAACGTAAATATAATATACGTTTGCGTTAAATAAAAGACACAGCAAATAAGACACAGAAATTATGCTCAGCGAAAAAATTGCCGCGACAATTACGACGGTCACAATGGAGTTTGCGGAGAAGAAGACAAGGCTGCAGCCCTGGACGAGAACAACGCTATCTGACGCAGGAATCTTGGAAGGGCCCATATTCCGGGACCCGTTTCATTCTCTCTTTCTCTCTTTTCCCCGTACCTCTCGCTCTCTCGCCTTCTTGGCCGCTATGACTCACCCTTGCACGTGTTCAATTTCAGCCCCTTTGAAAGCTCGTTTCTTATCCCGCTGGTCAGAATCCTAGAGAATCCTCGGTGCCGGACTCGAATAAGGTCCTTTTCTCGGCCAAACCGCTCCGCCCACAGGACCCTTCGCGCTCGAGAAAAGAATCGGGAGGCCCCGGCCAAAGAGACCCATCAAGCTGCTCCTCCGTGTGTATATACGTAAAAAAGACTCGGAGACGCACAAAGACGAAGGGGATGCGCCGTCGGCACGACGGTTCGTCGTCTCGTCCTCCTCGCGAAAAGTCATTGTCGCCCGTGACGTTCGAACGAGCATTTTCGAATAATTGTTATCGTTGACGCGATTCCAGGGGGCGAGGCCAGACGGCGCGCAATAGCATCTCGAAGAGCATCATTCGTATCGACGACGAGAGAATCAACGTCGGGCGTTTTGTGGGCTCGATACTCAATAGACGCCAATTTCTAATAAATCGACCGAAACGAAATTACTTCGTCGTCGCGTTCTAACGTCAAAAACGGTGTTTGAGAAATAAATCAAAGTTACGTTCTCGTTACTTTATAAGACATTGAATTTGTTCGAATTGCTCAACCCTTTAACTACAAACATTTTTACTTGTAAATAACGTTACGATATAACGTGGTGTAAATTCTACGTATTCTCAGTGAAATTAAAAAAATATCCAAAATGGAAAATTTTATCTGTCCGATATACAATTGTCTACGCTTTTCGAGTCTGTCGGATTTACGCGAGGAGCACGCGCATCTGCAATATCATTGAGAATCCGCGTCCGGTCCCGGTGAATAAAATTGACGAGACTGAATGCTACTCACACGCGCGTACAACGGCGCAGAGATAAAAAAAAAAAAAAAAAAAAGAAAAGAAAAGAAATTCGTAAAGCGCGAAACGCGTAAAAGGTTCCGCGAGCGTCTTCTCCCTGAAGAAGAACGAATCGAATACAGACAGGATATCACGATGACACGGTCCGCGCTAATCCCGCGATAGAAATCCCAAAGCTGCTACCGGTCATCCGCCGACGGTGGTAGGACAGCGGCAGAAAAAGAAGAAGAGAGAAATGTATAATTTATAATGATAATCCTTTAAGAATGGATCTCCGTGCCCCGGAGGTAGATTCACGGTCCTGCGGGCCTCAATGCGCGAGCCTCCCCTTCCGACACTTCTCTTTCAAAAACTCTCCCCCGCTCACAATTTTTTTTTCTCTCCTTTACCCCGGACGAGTGAATCGCGCGGATCAATCGAGCGTGCCGCAGTTTCGTCAGGATCTTGTGTTTACATAGGTGCAGAACTCGCAAGGAACAGCTGTTTATTTAGGGACATAATGGCGACTCGTAAATGGAAACAGATCCTTCCGTGCTGTATTTCTTGACGCGGAATGTCGGAAAAAGAATTTCTGGAACCGCCTGAAGGGTCGATACACGCCGAAGGAAGGAATATCGCAGTCCTCCAAGAAGTTTGTTGAGACTCTCGAAATTCGTATACCGAGCACACATACGCTAAGTTTGATATTAGGATTCTCGTGTTGATCTAACGAGTTCATCGTGTAAGCACAATGACGTCTGTTTGTCGAAATTGGAGCCGATTTCGATTTGGGTGTAAAAAGTATAAATCAAAAAAAAAATAAAGTCAAGTCGATAAAAATGTGTAAACGCACTTTTAGTAATTGTAAAAGTAAAAAAAATGTTCTCCTATTTTATAACAAAGATAAGCGTGTTATTAAAAACAAAATACATGTTACGAGTCACAGAGCAAATTTCTTTCTACTTTTACAGAAGACGTCTGTGAACGTTAAAACGAGAATGTTGAAAAAGAAGATCCGAAAACTGGCCCTCGGAATTGTGCGGAATCAGCGAGCGAGAAGTTTTCGGATATGTTACGAGCGAAATTTATGCGTTACAGTTGTCTGCAACTATATGAATCCTTCCTCTTTCTACTATAGTGCATCCAGGATGACGAAATTCGCCATTGAAAGCTACGTGTTAGAGCATCCCGCAAGAGAGTTAGACGCGTCCTCTTTTGAAGGAGCTCTTTCTCTTCAGAGAAAGAAACGCACCATCCACCCACGTTAGATTCGCTTTTCAAACGTCGCGGCAGGTCCTCGCACACACACTCACACACACACATCCGGCAGAGGATCGTCCTCCATCGCGCGGAACGGAGACCCAAAACTCTGATCCCGCGCGAAAGATCGTGCAAGTTCGAACACGTTTCGCCTTCTGCTGCCGAAGAGAACTCGGTCAAAAAGCGCACTCGCGCAGGTTCGAACCTGCATCGGCGGCTGCAACCTGCGGATGATTCATCTCTCTCGCTGCGAGTATTTTCAGTTTACGCAACGCGTTACACAAATAAAAAAAAAAAAAACGAATCTTTTCTTCGTCTCGAGCAGAAATCTTTTCGTTTCGGTCGAAATAGCGAAATAGCGCGTCGAGAGACTTTTATCCGGAGATTCTACCTGAAAAAGTCCTTTCTTCGCACGTATGACGCAATCTGATTTCGAATCTCGACGAATCGTAAGATATAAATGAATGTACTTTTAAAAATGAACTCTGCAGAGTTAATGTTTTAAGTTTTAATCTCGCTGCGCGATCAGAGAACAAATATCTCAAGTTACAAAGTAAAATGGTTTCACCGCAATTACCGCACCCTACCGTTAATCAAACGACATTCAAACCACCGAGATCCGTTAATCTTTCGGGGTCCCAGCATCCGACAACCCTTTTACCTGCTACACACCGAAAGAGTTAGCGGAAACCCGCGAACAATGCGGGAAAAGGTTTCGGGATGCACCTGTGAAAGGGTTGAAGCGCGGGACGACAGAATTTCGAATCAAACTCCGGAAGGTCAAGTGCGGTAAAAACACTGAAACTCGCAAACTATTTAATTTCTCTTCTCCGAGCGAGTTTTTTGGAAAATTGTTACTCTGATAATTTTACAGCGCACCTGGTGCGCTTTGTTAAAAAAACGCAGTGGAAAAAGGGTGGGCGAGCGCGACGACAGCTGTGCGCGGAAAGCGCGTTGCACGATGCATATACATATGCATCGTGAGCGCGGCAGGTTTTTCTCGCAATAAGAAACGAGACGACGACAACGAATCAACCCTTGAATCGTCTTGAATTCTCTTTCAATTCGTTCGATTCGCTCGCGGCGCAAGATCGAAGTGTCGCTTTTATGATTGCGTGCCGCGACGAAGCACATGTGCAGCGAGGGCAAAAGGGGAAGGGTGTGCGGCCTTTGTGAGAGCGTTTGACCCTTTTTACCTGGATCACTCTCGCCTCGCTCGACCCTTGCGAAGGGGGCGAAAAACTCGGCGAACAAACACCGACCGGTGCTTACCCCGTACGGTAGGGCCCATTCAACGATGTAAGATATGCATCTACGGTCCCGAATGGGGCCCGAAAGTAACGAAAATCCAGCGGAGATTTTCGTGATTTTGAATAATATCGCATTCACTCTTTCCCCACCCCCTTGTGGCCTCCATCGTTAACCCCACCCGCTTGGACGTTTCAAAGATGATCGAAAGGCAGGGGTCTTCTCGCGCATCGCGGCTTTATGGGGTCCGGTCTCTTTTTACTCTGCCTACGGAAATTCTCCGAACCGGTCCGGTGGGGACAAAGGATTCCGCGCGGTTTTCTGACGGAATGAACACGCGGCCGTAGCTCATAAAGAATTTATCCGCAAAAGACGAAACGTGAGCGAAATGTACTCACACACGTGACGTTTCCACGATTCGTTACGCAGGTTGCACAATTTTTATGTAAAAACACCAATTGTTATATAAGGTTACTTTTTGTTACCAATCGCTGATTTCATATCTAAACGCATTTCACACAGTGCAAATAATTTAATACAATCGTTGTTTGATTTAAAACAACGTAAAACGCTATTGCAGAATCATACAAAAGCATAATGCAATATATATATATATATATATATATACGTATAGGTAGACATGTAGACTCACCAAACCGACGTGTTGAACTCGTCGATCCTCTTCACAAGTCCCAACCGTGAATCCGTGCTTCTGCTTCACCTGCGGCAGAAATTAGCGAAACGTTAATTCACGGAATAACAGTGTCGTTTTATTGTGAGGATAATAAAACGCGTCTCTACGACCGACCGCCGGAGTGCGCGCGATCGTCGAACACGAAAGAAGAAGGGAAATGTGCGGCAAATTATGATCGCGCGCACACTTCGACGCGACCATTAAAACGTTTCGTCGAAGACACACGAAGCTTTTACGAATTACATTGACGAGCTGTAAAAAAAGCTCGTTAGAAACCGCCTGGGTGTAATTCGTGATATGATTCGACCTGATTACACACAGCGCCGCCCTAATAACAAAATATCGACCTGTAGCCTTTTAGAAAAAAAAAATAGTTAATAAGCACCGAAAAAAAGTTTAATATTCCGGCCTACTATAAATTTATTCTCGGTCCAAAGTGAGGGACGGCAGCCGCTATAATCAACCGCGCAATAATCAAATAACACCCACTTTTGCAAATTTCACAAAAACATTTCAATAAATCTGTAATTACAAAGTCTCAAAGATATACGGTTTTTTTTTTAAAACTTTATTATTATTTTGTTACTATAAAATATATATATTAAAAAGAGAGAATATTAAATTTAGTTTTTACAAATAATTACACAGAGTATTGTGTAATAAATTTAAAAGCTCGAATTTGTGCGTTATGTTATATGAGGTAGAAATTATTCTCGACACTGTATTTTTTTAAAACAATTTTTTTTTTTTTCAACTCTTCTGCGATACGATCTAAGCAGTTGCTCATTTGTGTATTTTAAAATGTAAAACGAAGAAGTGAACTTCTCTTATGGCTTTCATACACGCACTTTAATCCAGATCCGCGTGCGCGCGTACGAGATAAAATTCCAATCACGTAGATCTTTATCTGAGAACGGCATCTACCTGCCGAAAACGACTACCAATCTCGTAGGAGCGAGTAAGAAAAAACGAATACGGTAGTCGCTGGACTATTTTTCGCTTCGGGCATAAACGAGGTCTTTTCTTTTCTTTACTTTTTTTTTTTTAGCATCTGCATGACGTACCCTCGTTCGTCATCTCCTCTTTTTTTTTCTACGTCAGTTGTCTCCGGCTGATTAATAAGAAGAGATAATCTATCGATGATTTCCTTCCGAAGAAAATGCGCAATTAAAAAATTAACGCGCAATTCACTCGTAATTACATCTCGCCCTTTAGCGCGAAGGTCGTTTAATTTTATTTATTTCATTTATTTTATTACAGAAATGTTATATATAGCGCGAAATATAAAATGGAGAGTCTAATGATATAAGAGGAAATGTTGCGCAATACACATGTAATTGCCACCGCATGTAAGCGTCGTGCAATTTGCACCGAGCGAGTAACAACTTCAAGACTGCGCACGAGAAAATTAACAACCTTCTTTCGTTTTTTTAATTTTATTTTTTTTTTTTTTACGCGCGCTCACATGTAATGGTACCGATTTTAAGATCGAGATAACTTCGCTGCATCTGTACCAACCGCGGATGCGGTTAGCTTCGCCTCGAGAGATAAAGCGAGACGAAGCTAACTTGGCAGCGTCGGCGGCGCGCGGCGCGGCAGCTCTCAGTCCGGATTTCGTCGTTCCACTTTACAAACGATGCTATATCGGCCATTAAATCCGTGGAATGTGTTCTCTCGGTAGGATATTTTATTACCGCTCGTGGGGTGTTTCATCGGTGGAATCGTATCGTCTTTCGATTAGATGTAGTACTATCGTCAGAGATAGATTAGGATCGAGTTTTTTTTTTTTTTTTTCAGCCGGTCTTTAAATCCCGATGACAAAGCGTTTCCTGTCTTTTTTTATTACCTTTCCGTGACACTCGGCGTTATAAACTCAAATTAATCTTGACCTCGAATCATATCAAATTTATCTCGAAATATAGAAAAAAATCTTAAAAAAAAAAAAAATTACATGTGTAGGCGTTATAAAATCTCTCCTTCTTTCTCTGCCGAAGGGAGTTCATTTTAAATGTTTCATCTCTCCGGATATCCTCTGGAAAATAATCCGCGACTGGTACATCACGTTGTTCTCCGCGCCGTTACGAAATACGGATACTGCGTATCCTTTGTTTCGCCCCTAGCAATCACCTCGCCAATTTATCCACAGCCGACTCAATGAGCCACAAAGGAAACCATTAATTAAAGCCCGCGAGTGAACGAGCGAGCGAGCGAGCGAGCCGCGTAACGTACGTCAGAAATTTTCAACGAAACCAACCGGATTCACGGTGGGCGCCGAGGCGCGCAGGTCGAGAGTTATCTCGATCTCGAAATCGGCACGATTACACGCGAGTGCGCGAGAGAAAGAAGCAGAAAAAGAAGCAGAGCAAGGCGGGAAGAGGAGAAAGGGAGCGAGAGAAAGAGAGAAAAGGAGGGAAAAGACGAGCTCGGCGAGACAAGGATGCACGTTTGCTTGCACCTGCCGGTGACGTCAGAAGGGACTTCTTGTTTGGGCCTGTTCAGCCCCGGGGGTCACTACTACTGTTTTAGTCGCTTGCACGCGCGCGCTTCTTCGCCTTCTTTCTTCTTTTTCCCCCGCAACTTCACCGAGAGAGTCCACCTCTCTCTCCCGCGTTTACGAGCAGCATCAACGCGAACGGGTATCTGTATACGCGCAAGTCGGGGCCTCTTGCACATACGCCAGCGACCACATGCAAAGAAAACATACGCCGCGGTCATTGCTCACGTATTAATTATATGCTAATGAAAATTCCATGTATATAAAGTTGCGTTCTGATATAACCGCCAAGATCTTACCACAGCGGTCCACACGAGAAACCGCCTTCCTCTTCGTACAATATCTACGTTGGATCGAAAATGAATGCGTGATTTTTTTTTTTTTTTTTTTGTAATGTTATCTTTCATCTCACGCAGCATTATGCAAAGTATAAATCTGTTGATCCGCGCGCTCTCTCTCTCTCTCTCTCTCTCTCTCTCCCTCTCACACTCTCTTTCTCTCTCTAAGTTCTTTGTTAGAATAATATTCCTCGCGATAAGAGAATACAGAACAAAATCTTATATAGTCTGAAAGACAAAAAATAAGTAAGTGTAATATGCGTTAAAATTATTACTTCTGTGCGTTAGTAGATGTTTTTCGTAAAGCTGAATGTTTTACGTGAATATTGCCGACACTGTATATAGTTTTCGAAATCGAAGAAGATACCTTCGCGCATAAATAACGCTATAAATAACTAAACAAAAAAAAAAAAAAGAAAAAGAAAAGAAACGCACGTGCGTGACTTCGAGCTATCTTTTAGACGCATTCCGCGACGTGCGTTCAGCCTGATTATTCAGACATTCGCGAATTCTTTTTCTCGCTGCTTAATGACGCGATAAGCGATATTATCGCGCATCGGAATGCCAGAGGTAGCATTTTAATCAAGATCGTGTCATATCGCTCACCTCTAATGTTTGCCACGGCCGAACGTGAAGGGGGAATCGCCACGCTCCACCTCCGGAATAACGTTTTATCTGATGGGACCCGCGACACTTCTCGTCCCGCACGTGATTTGCATAATCTAATACCCCCCTGTCTAAGGTGCGGATAAATATAGGAATATAACGCGTCGCTTCTGCGCGCCGAGTCACCGGCGGGCAGCGCGATTCCCGCGCGTATATAAAATTAAATTTACTATGCGGTCTTCGCAATTTTCGAGAAAAATTAAATTGTTTTCAATATAAAATTTCAGGCATTTCAATGATATTTCGAGATGAGGCAACAACATCGATAAATCTTCAAGAAGCCGAGGTAAAGACGCCGTTTGAATGCGATGCAGAATTTATGCCAAGCTGTTCGCTGGCTTAATGAACCAGAGCGATACATTACGCTCAAGAAGCGTATTTTCAAAGTTGTTACACCACACGCGCCGTGATGATTCTCCATTTCGCCGTGCGATTTGTCATTATTGACGCAATAAAATATGTACGAGTATACATTTTTGACTGGAAATATATGGCGCGTACGGAGCTTCTTAAGAGACCCGGCGGAAGACGGTTCTCTCTCCTAGTGTGTCGTTACATTTGTGGACACGTAATACGATCATGAATTATTAATTTCATGTAAATCTCGTCGTCGAGACAACATGCGTGAAAACACGGCGACTTTAAATCAAGACGACGCCGTGTTCTCTGAATTAATTGAACTTTAACGGTGTTCGCGCATTTTGAAAACTATTTGTGAAGTCCCATCGGGATCTCTTGGCGTAAAATGTAAGATCCCGCGAAAAATCTTATTTCCGCCGACTGTTGAGCGTTAAGAGCGTTAAAAGCAAGACTGTTAGATCAGAACATCCGCGGATCTGCTCGCAAACCGGTTTAAATCCGCGGCCACAACAAGAGGAAACGCGCGAAATTATCTGTTTCCTCAATTTTCATTAGAGACTCGCCTGGTTGCTATCTGGGCGACGATAATACAAGGCGCGCGAATTCGCGTTTCCACCGTATGTAAAGCCAGCATTCACGCGAGTCGCGTGACAGATTTAATTTAATAAATCGACAACAAACACAATAGCTATTTTTAATGCAAATTATTGTGTGTGATTTTACAACTGCTTATATTTTTGCATAGTAATTTTATTTCGTCGGAAATGACAGACTTTTGACACGACATTACGACTTCGTGGGTAGGTATAGTATTCAGTGTGCGCACGCGACACACTTCACTGACTCGGCGACCACGTGGGTGAAACCAGTCGATCGATATGCCCAATGATCCACGACACTTTTAAAATTCCCCGTTCGCGCGAAAGGTCGACGATTTTTCGACTAAATGTAGAACGAGGCAAAAAGAGCGAGGTTTGCTTACAAATTAGAAACGAAGGTGAAACGGTTATGTTACACGTGATTAGATGACCAATAAACTTTCAAGATAATCAATCGAAGATAAGACAAAATTTTTTGTACAAAGCGTGTTGATAGAAAAAAAATATTCACAACTGAAATGTGAATGCACATAAATATATTCATCTGTTTAATTAGCACATGTCGGTACTTCTTAAGAAACATAAAATATTTACTGTTCGCTTTTGTAAAATTATCGAAAAAATTAAAATCAAGCTAAAAGCAAATAAAATCGTATCCCATCAACTGGTAAATTGCGTTTAAAGACTTCGAGATTTGTTTCACCTGTTTTGTAGTCCGAAGCGCACGCAAGTGAAGACAAATAATTCAAATGTACCTGTTCTTCGAGGGGATCAAAAATTTGCCCGCAACGGGCTTGCACAGTTTGACCCCTCGGATCGCTTTCACCCTCAATAGATTTTCCTCAGTATTCAGGTGTACCAATTACACAAATGCCGTTAAATATATATAATTCTACTTTTACCATACATGTATACATTTAATTTTTTTCAAATAAAGTTATTAATTAATTGCGTCTAAAAATTAATACAAAACCAAGTACATTAAAAAATATGTTAATTGTACATACACGATCATTCGGTAGAATTATCTATTGAGGCTAACATATCTATTTACTTTCACCTGACAACCGCATCGTACAAAACAGGTTGTCAAAAAACTACTGCGTACAAAAAAAAAAAAAAAAAAAAAGAAGACTCGGCAATTCGTAGGGCGCGAGATAGGGGAGAAAAAATTCGTCGCCACACGAAACTTTTTTTATGACGGTACAGCTAATGGACGTGCGTCGTGATCGTGTCATGAAGACAAGGGGCTGCGTTCCGAGATAACAAAAACTCTGGTCGGAGGCGTATTTAATAGCAAGGGTTGGCGGCTATCATGAGAGAAGCGTCTAGACGTTTGCCGGCTTTAAATCTCTTGAGCACGGTAGAGTAATGAAAAAAAAGCGAAGCCACGTTATTACCGCACGTTAATTGCCATAACTTAACGGCTAGCTATATACTAACCCCTTGGCTTAAAAATTCTTAGCAACGATCGCAGCTGGGATTATTCATTTTTCAAGCAAGATCATTGAGATCTGTATAAAACAATAGATATGCTGAATTATTCAATTAATAATAATTGCAATAAAATGCAAATTCAAATATTTGATTTAAAAAAATGATAGAATGTTATAACAAATGAATTACGATAATGTATGTCATTAGTTTTATTATTACCAGTGTCATATCTAACAAGATCTCTTGTCACCCTCGACTTTTGGCAGCTTCAAGCACAAATGCAACAAGTTGAATTCCGTAAAGTCGACGACAAAATCTGTCGCGCCTCACGCAAGCTCGCGTGACGTGCACGAACGTGTCGCAACAGGTTCGTACCAGTCTCAAAGGAGCAAACACCATCCCCTTTTCGTAGTGCTTAGAGATATTCCGACTGTATATACCAGAGAAAGAGAACCCTCTTAGAGAGCCTAAGAAATCAAAACCCATGAAGAAACAAGAAGGAGAAAATCCACTACGATAATCGGGCGGGGGTGATCTCGAGGGTGTGTATGTGTGTGCCTAGCACAGAGAGAATTCTGTAAACAGGGTGCTGGCAAGGAACCGAGATAGGTAGTAGGCGCTGGGCGGCGAGGGAGGAGGGAGAAGACCGGCAGATGGTCGGCGTGGATCCTGACGTGGGAAGCTCCGAATTCTCCGAGTTCCCACAGCCAGAGTGCACCTGCCTTCCCCACTCTGTTACCCCGTGTAGCCTCGGCGGGGCTATATAAAGACGGGGTTGCTCGTACTAAGGCATCATTCGCTCACTAGCGTTTCGCTCCAAAGCAACTTGCCCAAAAGCACATTCACCAAGTACACATCTACCACTTCCACATCTCTCCCGCCAAGTTCCTTGTCGAACGAACGAGTTCGCGACGCCACGTGTGCCGAGTTTCGACAGTTTCAACGGAAGAAACCGGTTCAGTGTACCGTGGTTCAAGAGGGAGAGGAAGTACCGGAGATACAACGCAAAAGGAGGTTAAAGATGGCTGCCCCCATCATGATCGAGCACGTGTTGCACGACGTGAACAACGAATTCGAGAACGAGCTCAACGACAATCTCTACAATCTCATGTCGGGAAATAAGACCGTGAGCAAGAAGAAGCGTATCCCGAAGACACTGAGGCCGCTCAAGCCGCTGCTGCGGATGCTGAAGAAGCGTACTAGCAAGTACGTCAGCACCCGGAAGTGTCAGGAGGCAATGCCCCAAGTGGAGATCTTCAGCGAAGAGATCGAGAATCAGAACAACTCCAATGAGGCGCTGGAGCGCAGGCTCTTGGAGGAGCTGCGGGATGCTGAGGAAGGTGCCGCCATCACCGTCTGTCTGGACGGACAGATGACTGTCGTGCCGGTTGTGCCTGGTCAGTGCTACGTGCCGGTGCATTTCGCTCACACCCACGCCGGCGACTTCTACTGGACAACCCTGAGCATGGCCGACAGAGATCTATGCTACAAGGAGCGCGCCTTCTCGCAGCATCAGTTGCCGGAGGTGCAAGCGGCGTAAGATGCCGCCGCTGTCATTGAGGACAACCACATCTACCTCAAGGCGAATCGTCCGAGGACTGGTTATTCAAGATTCGCTGAACTGTCTACTGCGTCCAGGAAACGTTCACATCAACTGCGTCCTCAGATTTAAGGACTTCAGTAGCTGTCAAGATGTAACAAGAGGGTTAGATAAGACACTTCAAAACTGTGATTGTTAGATTTAGATTTGATTTTAATTTGTCAACTAATCAAAATTGACACATGCCTCCTAGACGTAATGAAAGTCAATGACTTGAAGAAAGACGTGTCATATTTTTTTCTCTTTTTATTATATTATTGCGACACATACACAGACACACACATACATTAGTCGCACGTTTTTGTGATATATTTGTACCTTATATATATACACAGATTTTAGTATTATTTCGATATTGTGATATCGGCTTTAACGTCAGCAAGCAGCGCTGACACTTTCCTACATGTCTTCCAATATGTTTGTTTTGAAATAAATGTTACTAATAAGCAAATATATATACCTTGTATCAATTTATCTCATTCCCTCCTATAACTTAATTTTAAGTAAATATAATATTTAACATATTTTTTTATTTAATTATATTTTAAATAAAATTATATACAATGTGAATTCACTAAAAAAAATATACACTTAAGAAGCCTCTTTAGAAAAAATTCACTTGAGATTTTTCAACATTGTAAATGTCAATAAACAAGTTAACGATCCTTTTAATAAATGTAAGACAAGTGTCAAAAAACTTCAGCGATCTGAAAAAGTTCTTACAAATTCAAGACAGGCATTTCGATACAGATTCAAAAAAATTCCAAACAAAAGTATTTCATCTTCGGAATATTTTGTTAGATATTTTTTTTATGTGTCTCTCTCTCTCTTACATAAATTACAGAACTACGCGACGAACAAATACAATAAACAATAGTTCATTTAACTTGAACTGCTGCACAGATATAGATCGATGTTACACACATGTGTTGTCCATATGTGACACACGTCTATAACAAAGATGAGATAGGGGGTGCGTGCGAATTCGCATGATTTTCCATAGCAGACACGAGGGTGACTGTGCGACCCTTGAGCTAAAAAAATAATAGAAGATATCAAGCGAATCAGTAACCGTATATCGAAGTATAATAGAATAATCGAAAGGGTGAATAATTTATTGTATTGTTCGATGAAAGCTAATGTATTTCGTTTACTTAATAGACACTCAACCGTAAAGTGCTGCATCAGCTGACGCTGCGACAACTTGTGAATAAAAACAGATGAACAATTTATCTGTTTCGCACTGTCTTAAAGCTGTATTATTAATATGCAGATAAATAAAAAAAAAATAATCAAATATATTTACTTTTCTGCAACAAATGAATTAAAAATCAAAAGCATTGCAAAATAATTAAGTTCTTAAATAAATCCTCGCGATATTTCTTGCGGTTAAAAGCAAAATAATCAAGCGATTAAAATAACAAAATAATGCATAAAAAAATATTAATACATAAATGACAATAAAATTGTCTGAGATCTTTCCTTGATTAGAATACGTACAGCCTGTAGGACAGGCAACCCTTCGAACAACCCTGCGTTAGACGCGGGCCTGCATTTGCAGGGGCATCGAGGCTTTCTTTAGCGCTTCACTGCTAAAGGAGGTCAGGCGCGGCATGACGCGCCGAAAAAAAGGTTCGAATGTATCAATTACGCGAGTTATTTTCACCGGCGACATCGCGACACGTCGATTAAATTAATTCATTATCCTCATACCGCGTTCTCGCCCCACCACGATTCCTTACCTCATTTATGTTCTCACGGCTATCCGGACCGCGTAAATTGGACGAAACGAGTGTGTCGCAACTGTTCGATACTTTTTTTTTCGTAATTACAGTGATTAAAGTGTCTGCGCAGGAATTTTTCCTTGTACAAAATCGGCTTGTCGCCGCGTGTTATGTTCGCACGATGAGAACACACTTGCACTCGCTGGAAATCTATGAAAGGTATTCGAGATATTCTTTGAACTTGTAACAAAAGAAGTCGCGTCGTCTCGTTATCGCGTATCTTACATATGCTTGTTGTGACAAAACTCGACGCGAAATCTCACGCGAGCGTTTACGTCGAGCTTGCATTCATTTCTAAAACGCCAGAAAACAAATTTGATAGCCAAAAAAACGTGCGCGAAATACATATTTTTTTGCTGCAAAACAACATGACGTGCGTAATAAACGTAATTACATTCTCGACATATAGCGGATGACGATTTACTTCGTACTTTCTTTCATCACGCCACTTTCTCGGTAGCAATTCGCGTATCAGGAAAAACAGTTCGCATAAGTAGCCTTACTTTTCTTGAGATCTATGTAATCGGAAATTTGTATTCAAGTGGTACACATACAGAAGCAGTTCTATTTTGCTCAGAAAATTCTAGTAGTAGTACAGGAGAAAATAAATTACGTAAAGTGGAGCTGTGACAATCGATGCTTCTACATGCGAACCCGACGAATTCTAAAAAATCCCGTAAGATAATCATCTCCGCTCCGATTTTTTTGATTTCAACGATTTTATACCTACATTTCTTCATAGAGCAATTCAATCTGCAACATAACGTAACATACGCGTAAAGATAATAATTTAAAAAAATAATAATAATAATAATACGCCGCGAAATGTGGTAGCGAAAGTGATACCTAAATCCGGTTGCGCTTTCGGCGGCGAATAATCGCCTCTACTTTCTCAGTTGACATTTCTCGGCGCGAGAGAAAAGCGCACACACACACACACACGTGTCAGCGCGCGGAATCGGCTACCACTTCCTCTCCCGCTCGAATAGTCGTCGGCCTTTGCTGTCCTTCGTGGAGTGAACGGCGCCCGCGTATCTCCCTTCTCGTCGCGGGGGCCCGCGCGCTCGTGCCAAGCGGAACGCTCGCTCGCTCGCGCGCTACTCGCTCATTCCCACGGCCCCGATCGCCGCATTAATGCGAGCCGGCGCACACGCGCGCACGCGATCGCCGTCGCGCGCGCGTACGCACGCGTGTCACGTACACGCCGGGTATTAGGTGGCCGCGCACGCCAAACACACACACACACACAAACACATACACATATACACGATCTCTCCAGCAACACGTACGCTAATACGTGATTATTTTCGCGGCGCATTTATTACCGGGATCTTGGCTACAATCGTTGCTATTAAATCCAGTGCCGTAAAAGACAGAATAATTTGTATATATTTTCTCAAATTAAAAATTCAAATAAGGCTTATAAGAGTGTCAACGGAGATACTAACACGAAATACTAATGAGTCTGATCTTCATTAGTATACAAAGTCAATGAGTAAAATCATTTTTACTTTACATAAGTATTTAGATGCTTGATGTATATTGATATCTGAAGTTTCTGCATAGCTATTTCGCTCTCTTATGAATAAATTTTAAAGAAATATGTTTGGAAATTGTAAGAAATGCGTTTCTTTATGCGTCTACTTATTTCTCATTCGCATAAGAGGACAATTAATATTAATGCGCTCAAGTAGAATTGATGCGCTTAATGGAATGTAAAAAACTCTCCTAATTAAGGAAACACATTATACCCAGGAATTTCTCAAGAATTGTTTTTGTGTTGTTGTTATGTTGCCAAATATATATATATATATATATATATATATATATTCATTTAAACCGAACTTCGATCTTCATCCAAAATACATTTCGATTCGACAAGCATCGAATACATAATGCGTCATGACTAAAGAGGCTGGAAATGAGCCATGTGAGAAACCGTGCGTCATCCGGCACAACTCACTCTAAATCTGTCAATAATTACGCAAAGGGAACTCACGCCAGTTTGAGCTGCCAAGAAAGTCGCTGCCGACGACCGAACGATGTCGGGGGAAAAAGAGTTTCTTTTGCCGTGTGTTCGGCTGAGAAACGAGGAGGCGAAAGGAAGCCGGAATGAAATTGGCTCGTGACTAACGTCGTTCGTCACGGATGATCGCGAGGCGTACTTGCGCCATTCTCGTGCCGATCCCGCGACGCCATTCGCGGAAAAAGAATAAGAAGAGGAATCGACGTGTCTTCTCTCCTCGGCGCGCGCACGACCTCTTCGAGTGTCGCAACCTCTTTAGAAAGAGACGAGAGCAATTGAAATAGAAGAGAAGTTACATAACAATGTGCATCGATAATATAGTGATCGATTACGCAGACTCCAAAATACAAATAATCAATTGTCCGAAGAACAATCGTAATTTTCTCATCATACAATTCGATGATCTCACGTCGCGATCGCGAAACCGTTGAGTTATATTTTCAATTCAATGTGTGTCGCAAAAATTTCGAATCTGTAAACACAAAAACATCAAGTTTGTCTGCTCGTAAAAATAAATTAAATTGCAAATAAGCAGTCAAATAATTTACTTTAAAATATTATTTTTTTAGAATATATATTTTTTTAATATATTTATCTTTGAATATTATAAAAATTTACATAATAAATTTTACATAAATTTTTACATAACCTAACAGAAGAAGTTTTTTTTTGTCATTTCAATTGAAGCGTTGTTTTAGTAAAACTAAAAAACGTTATAATTAATACATAAAATATACGACGCAATTAATTTATTTATTGGCTTATTTGAACGTAAACATGTTTTACGATTTAATCTTTGTTAGTTTTGCGAGATACGTTAGCAAAAAACTGTTAACGACATTCAAAAAACAAAAACGTCAAAGACTTTGTCTGACAGGAAAAAAATCGTGTCGGACGTCTGGTAATTTCAAATAGAAAAAAAAGTAGAATCTGCCGTTTCTGATTATATACGTACGCTTATCGTTAGCGCAAAATTATTATCATACGTCAGAAAAATATTAATAACGGCGCGCGCACGCAACAATAATAAATTAACGAAACCAGTCGATTCCACGCGTAAAACGATTTCATTTCAATCTGAAACACATGTGACACATTGTAAGACGTAATCGTTCTGCATTCGAAATGTCAACGATCGCGCGGAATAGCATTAATCTAATCGCTGTATCGCTGTAGCAAGATCCAGTTAGAAATCTATATTTAGCTCTAAGAAGATAATTAGCTAAAAGATAAATTAGGAGAGAGAGAGAGAGAGAGAGAGAGAGAGAGAGAGTACACTGTCTTCTTCTAGAAAATATAAATAGTTGCCTAAATTTGTGCATCTCTCTTTTGCAAATTATTTTGCGAAAAAAAAAACGACATACCTAAGAACTTGTAACCTTGCGAATTCCTCAGACTTGACAAGACTTCAGCGATAAACACGATTTTTCAGCGATGAACAAGACGAGAAATCGATAACAGCGTTTTGCAATCTCTCTATGCAAAATGTATACGCAATTCTTTACACATAAATACCTTCATTATGACGCGCGTGCGTCTAGATGTGCGACTATAGAAAATATGTTAGCGCGAATCTTGTTGATCGGTTGTCTCGAACGCATTAATTAACATGCTTGTTTTGACGATATTATGAGAGCACGCGGACGATTATACAGAGTTGTATATTTTTCAACATTAAAGCGGATTAACAGATGCCAAGATTTCAATGCGCAAATACATACACATAATTATACGTTCATGTGTATATTTCTTGCAATTAAATCCTCTTGGCTGAGCAACACAAACTTAGCAGGTTATACTTGATCGGGCGTGTGTGTATCATATTAATATTCACCTGTCCCTGCAATTTACTTAAAATGTTGCAGCGGACGTCGTAACGAATATCTAGCGAGTGCCACATACATTCGCGTTTATAGGAGTGTCTTTGATACCGATCGAACTTTTAGTTTGATTAAAACAATATTTATTGAAACTATAACTCCAACGATTTCTTCGATAAGCTGGTTGCTCCATTGCGTTGTCATCAATTTTCAACAAAAATTGATTGTATCTCAATTGATTCACATTCCTCGTTGTTTTTCTCGACAATCGATGCTTGTTAACGAAAACCGGGGTTTATGAATATCGAGAACAGAGTTTCACGCGCGTACGTATTCAATTATCGGAGGAACTTCGACTCGATCGCGGAATTTCGATCAATCGGCCCCGTATGCGTTACACCTGCGTTATAGTGTCATTAACGTGGTGTGCGAAAAATCGCAGCTTTCAGCGATAATTACTTACGACACTCGATGCGACGTGTCATTAAGTGTAATAGAGAGACGCGCCGATACGGATCAATTTTAAAACGTAATTGCACTCAAGATCGAGGAACACACCACACACCTGGTGGACGTTGGTTATGAAGATACTTGGATATTTGGAAAAAAATCGAGGTTGAAAATCGCTCGCGCGTTTAGTAATTGCATTCCAACGAGAGCGGCCTCGCGTGCGAAATCACACGTGCGCCACGCACGAGCACGCTTTTAACTCGCAATTACAATTCGACCGAATCGATTCTCTACCTACTGCTGCGTCTTCTAATAACTATGAAAATCGCCGTGTATTAATCATCCGTCCCGCGACGCGAGAAAGATCATTTGTCGAATGTATCGCGCGCACCGTCGGAGATTAGACCCGATGTTGTAAATTCGCGCCGCGCCGTGTAATAATTTGTTACACATGAAACAAAGTCGCGTATGTAATATATTACGCGCAAATTTATTTAGATTAACGCATTAGAATTTGTGCTTATAAATTTATTTACGTCTTTAGCAAACACATACATCTTTTGATATTGAATCGTGTATCTCAAATATGGAAATCGGAGATAGAATCCACAAGGTGTGTTCGCGGATTGTACAATTAAATTTTACATATGTTTCTTGCAAAAACATTGAGATGTGACATGATTATTTATGACACGAAAAATTGTTATCCGTGTTTGTGCAAACAAAATTATTGTTCTTCGAAAATTAAATTTCACACAATTTTAATCAGGTTTTTTGGAAGATTAAATCACGTAAAAAATATATATATAAATATTTTTTGTTACCGAGAGAAAATTTCGGATTTTTCTTGCGTCCCTTGTAAACGGCAAAAAAACGCACCTGGCGAATCACGAGAAAAACGAAAATGTTATGCTTGCAACCGTGTTACATTTTTGCGCCACGTAAAACTCAGAACGCAGACCGGCTATTACGCAGCATTGCTGTCATCGCGTTAACTATAAAATCTCGTGTGCAACGAACTGCCATAAAAATAATCAACCCTTCTCGACAAGGATAATAGCACCTCGTTTCTCCCTTCGACGATGCGCAACCGCGTGTAGCGAAGTCATCACGTTCCCGAAAAGGCGTTTCATACTACTTGATCGTTTGTGCAAATTTCACGTTCTGATATAATAAAGCTTGTAATATGAGAGGCACACACAGAAATGTTTTCAACGCCATCTCGTTGTCGGACACAGCAATTTGCATATTTCGGCAATACCGAATGCGAGCGAGTCTTCCACGGTCGTACGGTTTGATAGTTTTTGACATTTCGAATAAACGAATGGCGGGAAAGGTGTTATTTCGTCTGACGTGTTGTCGACCACGTGGACCACACGTGCGGAACGAAACGCGTTATAATTTGAATAAGCGCATAGCAAAATGCGAGACAAACCCAGAAAACGTTGAAACAAAAGAGATACGGGAAGTAAAACAATGAGAGAAAGCAAAATTAATTAAAAATCAATTATGATGTTAATTAGTACAGGTATAAAAATATATATAAAATAAGGTTTTTAATCTCTTGTTTATCTTCTTCCTTAATAATACACTTAATAATACACTTTCAAAAAAAAAAACCAAAGTTTTATAAGCCCAATAAATTTTAACGACCATCGCGAGATTAAGTGATTCTCAACGTAACTCTCTCACGCACACAATCCCGCATGCATTCCAGACAAATAAATTGAGAGAAACCACATGTGCAAATACGGATAATCGTGTTCGCTTTCATTAAAGGAGACAGACGGAATGTATAAGCGACACGCGTCCATTCGGAGAGACTCAATAAAAATCGATCAAGCCGTTCTTCTCGGTTAAGGAAAAGAACGGGCGCGGAAAAGGGTCCGTGAAGAGAGAGGGGGAGGGGAGAGAAGCGAGGAGGAAGAGAGAGGAGGCAAGGAGATCGTACATACGTTCTTCCTATAATCTGACACTTTAACGAGCGTGGCGGCGGGAAAGACGGTGGCGTCTCTAGTCGCGCCGCCGCCACGTGGACAACCCGTGTCTGACGGACGAAACTTTCTCGGTCTCTCGGATCGGCCTGCTCCCGGGCAACACGGCTTCTCTCTCTCCTTCTCGGGGCTCCGGGTTCTCGTGGGAACTTGAGACAGATGCGTCGCGCGTGAGAATCTCGGGCAGATGCGGACTTACGCACCTTCTCTCTCTCGAGTGCGCCACTGCCTCGTATTTATAAGACGTACACGTAGCACGGCCGGCCCCGCGCGTAGAGTATATAGGTAGGTGTATACGTGTACGACATGCCCGACGCGTATTATACGCTCGACCGTAACCCGCTTACGGTTCCGATCATGGTCTTCTTCCTCCGCGAGCGACGTACCGTCCCCATCTTACTTCGGCGCCTTCTCCGTCTCTCTCTCTCTCTCTCTCTTTCTTTCTCTTCATCTAAAAACCTCTCGGTGGCGATCGCGATTGTAATAGAGGTGGCCCCGCGCGCTGTTGCATCGGTCGGTCGTGTGCACGGAACGTGTGCGGAACGTGGCCGCTTCGAGTTCTCTTTCTTCTCGCGCTGCCCTTTTTTTCCGTCGCGCGTTTCCTGCACGCGGATCTTCGTCCCGCGAGGGGGAAATCGATAAGCTTGGGCGTATTAGGCAAATTGCACGCCACAGACAGCAACCCGCGCGTTTTGCAATCGCACGCAGTTGCAATTGGGAAGTTTGATTGGACGCATCGTGAAGGATCGCGGTTGATTTAGCTCGAAAATTACGTCAGAAGAGAAGAGAGATTTGCTTTGCGATGTAGCAACGTTTCAATTATTCAAAAATAGAAATGAGGATAAAAAGAATTGATTAACGTCGACTATAAAAATTTATCTACGTTTTATATCATCTATGATCACGTTTGCAAAATAAAAAATTTAAAGGTAGTATCTATTTTTTCGTCAATAAAATTTTACTCGAAGGAATTAAAATTTATCGCTAATTAGAGAACATGTGTACAAAGTATACAGTAATTTATTATAACGGTCTCTCTGCTGTTTGTTGAAAGTCGATCGTTTCCCTAGAGGTAAAGAACCGTCGATTTTTATCGTTCGTGTGTATACACCCGAGGCAACGATGTCCGTCAATAAATTCGGCAACACTTGCATACGAAATTACGCGTCCACGTTGGGAGTTTCGTATAAAATCGTGCGACGCGCGCGGCCGACCACGCGTGTAAATCGATATGTAAAAACGATATTTTCACAGTTAATCAAAACTCTCGTTTTGGACAGAAATAAATTTAAAAATTTCACGGCATCTCCCTGTCAACAAACGTTCTCTATTACACCACTAACACTTTTATTAACGTCATTACGAGAGTCTATAAATTATATATTACATATAAATAAATTTTTTGCAATTGTTTTGAGGAGTGCGAAAACTTATTGCGACATGCATTTTGAATTTGCAAACTCACTGCCAATCGATTAATAGATCCCTCTTCTTCTAAGAGCCTGTCAGATAATCGATCGCTATGATAAATACCGTGACACGGTGAAGGTAAGCACAATGATTTATTATGTCAATGTAATCAACGCCGGTGTCAGAAACGTTTCACAACGATACTTTCTTGGCAACAAATAACTCGCGTCCGGCGAAGGTCCCCGCAGCTACGCTTGTCTTACGCAGAGAACATAATTACTCGGGATCCTCGCGGAAATCGATCCCATCATTCATCGACGCAGCGAAGAGTTTGCGATCGTCGAAAGAGAGAAACCGACAGCACTCTCGATCGTATATTTACGAGCACTCGCGCGACGTAACCTGCTTTCGTTGCAAGACGGTGGTTGGCGCTGGTTCATGCGGGCGATACTTGACATTGTTTTGTGTAGGCTCGTAACGAGTCCAAGCTCTACATGTTACTTTACAACTTTAATTGCTCATCAATCAAAAATTATGATTTTTACATTCCGAGATCTTTGTAAAACTCATTCAAAAGAGTTTATAAATATTACACTTGTTTTTTGATATCTTTAAATCATTATACTGTCATTAATTAAAATATATATCTAATTAATATATATAAAATATAACAATATAATGTTTAAGTACTTCATTGATAAAGAGAGAGAGAGATTGATTGATTATTGTTGTATTTTTTTATTCTACAAAGAAAGCTTCAAAAGTGCCTATCCCCTTACATTTCGCAACAAATATCTCGATCGTTTCTCTGTTCCCGAAGTGTTCACGTGAAATCGATCAGTGTTGAGAAGTGATGCATGATCGCTCGCAAAGTTCGTCCGCCGCGCACGGAAAAGAAATCGCGCGTGGCCCGAGGCTGAAAAATTCGCGCGCTTGCTTCCGCGCGATACCTACGTAACGGGCGCAATTTGTAATCAAGATTTATACACTCGGGAGAGCGGAACTTCCGGCCCCCGACTCCCGTCGTGCGCGCTTACTAACATGCGGCCCGGAGGCGATGCGAGAACGCTGCCACTTGATCCCGAAAGTAAAGCGCGCGGGGGCTAATGTTACGCCCGCTATAAGTCAGGTGCTGCGTGCGGAGAGTAGCCACCTTTCAAGGAGGAAAGGCCCCCCCGGCGTAAAAAGTCACCCTGACGAGCGCGCGCGGCAGCATCCGCACCGAAAGATACGATGAATGGACACCGGATAACCCTTTCATCCGATCTTTACCGGACGACCGCCGGCGAACCACGTGTATCGGAGCGTTAAAAAAAAAAAAGAGCGTACCGTGTCTAATGACCGCACTTCCACTACTTTGATTTTCGGTAGCTACGGAGGAAGTTGATCATTTTGTATTTCTTCGTCATCACGCGATGCCTCGATATATTGTTTCGCAACTTCGTGGGTAATTTCGTTCAGAAGAAGAGAAATCGCGTTTCTGAATTTCTTGATGAGAAACTAAATAAAACAAAAAAAAATGTTCTACACGATATAGAGAACGATGTCTGAAAATATTCTGAAACGGAAGCCACGCGAGATTTTTTTCGATCTCCTCGTTATTAAACTCAACTTTCCCCGTGCATCTTCTCTTCCGTCTGTCTTTTCAATTTTGCGCGTCTCGAGATGAAAACGAAGAAAATTGAACCTCCTCGTAAGAAATCTCCGAGGCGCTTCTTGAACACCATCTTGCGTTTTGCCGTTTGGTAACGTGTAATTTCTCGAGGTGCAATCCTCGCGTATTTTGCAAGAAGTGATATAAAGTGGCAAAAGAGAGGCTCGGTCGAGCCGACAAGAAATTCCCGTTAACACGTGTACACCCATTGCGTATTTCGCGTCTGCGTTTAACTTTATTTTTGCAACAATTGAATAACACATGATTACCGCAAATTGCGAGGCAATCGGCCTTGCCCGGCAATAAAGAAGGCACTTTTTCCTTTGCGATATTCGGCACTGCCCTTGCGTTCATGAAAATGGCCCGTAAGTGATTCGAGCAATTTGCTTGTCATTCTGATTGAAAGAGAATATTATATTCTCTCTTGATTTCGCGAGGTAATAATCTCTTTGACGACATAATTAAATAATCGAACGTGACGTGAGCTGATCATCAATAAGAAAAATATTGTTTTCGTTTAAATTAACAATACGTATAACGGCTTCATTGTTACATAATTGTTATGTGCAATTTCGGTCGGTTATTAAATAAAGACTTTCCAGATGCAACAATGTGAATCTTACATTCGTGTGACGGACGCACGAGGTATTTGGAATCGGATCGACGCTGTCCCTCTCTTCTCTTTCTTTACGCAAGTACCTACACGTTGCTGGAGAGAAATCCCCGTACGAGGATCACACGGAACGGCCGCAGCCGTGCGTGTAAAAGAAGTCGAAGCAGCCGGAGGTTGCAGAGGATGATAGGACACGGAAGAGGAGGGCGAGAGAGGGAGAACCACCCCGTGTGTGTAACTCGTGCAACCCACGAGCGGGCCCCGATGCACATGCTCAATATTCCCATGGATTCGCTGCCTTATGGCGGCCGCGGACAGCGTAGGTCCGGTCGGCTTCTTCCCCCCTCTGACTCCGTCCTTCTACCCTTCGCGCGCCGGCTGTCCTCCTTCCTCGCAAGTTCGGGCTCTCCTTCCAAACACACCATGAGGATTTCCCCCTTGCTTGTGCGGACCACGAGCACGGCGTGTGTAGGCACGCACATGTCCCGAATTCCCACAGTCTTCCCGTTCGCGCGCGTAAAGATGAAGAGGAGTAGGAGGAGAAGAGGGAGAGAGGCCGTCACCTTGCGGGAGATGCCTCGGGAAAGGACGAAGGATGCGCGCCTACAACACTACACGCGTACGCGCACGTGTGTGCGGCAACGACGCACGGATCGCCACGTGCACTCACGTGCGCGCCCTTTTGCCGCGCTTTCTCGGGACCCCGCCTTTCAAAACTGCCCGCGCGATGGATCGACGGATAAGTGTTCCTTTTTTGTTCGCGACACACGCGTAAGCGGTCTCGGCATTCCTCGTCGTGGAATGGCCTCAATGAGAAATGCGACGGGATTCATTTCGGCCCAACCTTGCGGAATGTTAATGAGAAAATTTAGATTGATCGCGTGTCTCGTCCCGCCATAGAAGCATTTCTGGCCGATAAATCGCGATAACGCGTCTCATCGTCATTTGAGAAGCAATAATTACAAAAAAAAAAAAAAAAGCTAAATAAAATTGCACAAGACGTTCTATGATTCGCAAATATTATACGCGTGCAGATTATGTGATAATATAATCATTATTATTATTATTAAAAAAATGAATGTGTTATTTATTTAAGTTGTTCTCGTTGCTCGAAACAAATGTTAAAGATAAACTTGTCACTCAGCTCACGGTACTGACAGTTTAATCGCGAAAGTTTAGACCCGCCACATCATTATGCAACTGATAACGCTTACAAAATCGCATTAAAATGACGTCAACACATCGCGTTTTACGATAATAAATCGCGAGCAAGCTACCTTTATCAAGGTAGGAAGATAGAGCGTTTATGAATAGACGATAAGTGTCTTTCATCTGTTTAGTGAAAGGCGGCACTTATTTCGAGTTTTTCCAGTATCTCGACGACCACGAGCAACGTTGTAAAGAACCACATTTTTTTTTTAAAGCTCAAAACTCCGTAAATAAAACTTAATTATATCTCTCGACATCAACGTGGTAATAAATAATCCGTTACGCTTCATAAATTTCTGATTACACATCCGCGCGTAACTTGAAGAAAAATTTCATTTTTTGAAAGGGAGGATCTCAATCGGCTCGTCCGAGCGATTAATATTATCCGATCCGATGATGCGTATCGCGCAACCTTGCGATAGATAATTTCAGAGTGGAGGATAGGATGAATCCCGTTGTGGAAAACAGTATAAATTAAGGCCCGATCAGGTAGCTACACGACCTATCTGCCGTATCTGTCATGTAGCTATCAAGACGGGCTTGTGTTCATTGATCGTACAGATATATTACCGCGTTCTCGGTCGCCCGCGCTAATTATAGCGTGCCGCTGACAAGACTATAGGATATCTGCTTGTATCACAAGTGGATGAAAACTTAAATAAATGCAAAGTCTTAAAACGCAATAGAAATAAAATCCCAACGCGCGAGCGTTTTTTTTAATTGCCGTGCAACTTCGTGTTACGTAAACGTTATTTTTAATACTCACATAAAGACGGAATAAATTTGCAATTTACAAAGAAAAAAAACTCAAATGCAATTAGTAAAACAAAAAAAAAACCTTCGAGACTATATATATATATATATAAATTTTGCTTTATCGAACACGTACGTATACACGTTTCGACTCGCATCTCTCTCTCTAGCTGCGCGCGCGAAGTACAGTCGGTGCGCGCGCGTGCGATTAGATACACGAACCGCGCATTGTGCATCATCCAGTCGACACCGGCGATGGTCGGCCTCTTCCGCAATCAGCGTCTGTCTTGTTCCTTGACCGTCATTTCTCTTAATCGCTCGCCGCTCCTTGGCCTCTCAAGCTTCCACCCACACACGTGGGTGACGACGGGACGTACGAGAGAGGACAGAGTTGACGAGGAGTGCAAAGTGACGGTCTTGTGATTGTGGGAAAAGAGAGAGAGAGCGCGCGACGCGGAAAAAGGACGGACGATAAAGTAAACGAGAACCAATCTTAGCCACCCACTTGATTCCTGGCTCTCTCAGGAGGTTGGGGTCTGCGCGTGTCGCGACGCGTGTGAACACGCGGCAAGTACGACACACGCGCGGCGACATGATGTATATATATATATATATATACACATACGTATACATAACTACAATGTGCGTAGTTATATACGCAACGGATTGAGATTGGCGGACGCGACGATACTGTGACTTGGTATAACTGTTTTTTTTACCGGTAGCGTCGATATTTCTATTTGTTTGAGACGCAAATAGCTATTATTTTTTTTTTAACACACGCGAGTTTTTACAACCCAGCAAATGATTACATATCGCGCACTCTTAGTTTTATAAATTATCATGACAAATCGTATATTTTTTTTTTTTTCATCAGAACGAAGTTGCATAAAGATTTATAAAAAGTATGTTATGAGATACACGCCTAATCGCTCCGGCTATTATGGGTAATTCCGAGCACAGCGGATTATTCCGATGATTTTTGAACTATACAATACGGAGCTAAAGTTGCGCATGTGCGTGCCCGAATCGAAAATCACATTTTTATTTGCTTTCAATCGATTGCAATTTGATAAATTTATTTCATTTTCCACAAGAAACGAGACATGTATTGTTTCATTCATGGTTGGGATCACGTGTGTTCGACAATGCTCGCGCATTCCGACGAAATGGTTAAACGTCAATTCCCTCGATCTTAGACAAGCCGGGTGAAGAAAAGGGGGAGGAAGAGAATGCGGAGCACATTCGTGAGGCCCGAGTAATACGGCAGATGAGAAGAAGGCTGCAGGAGTCCGTGGGAAACATCCTCGGTGTGGTTCCTTCCTTAGGAAGGCGTGCGGGGAATCCTTAGTGGTCGTGTGCACGTACACGCGAGCGCCGTGGAGGACTTTCAGGGCAGGCCATCTGCCCGAGTCTCTCACGATTCCGGGCCAGCTGCCGATATCTTCGCATAAGCGTGCATCGTGAAAGGGCCCCGGGCGCTAAATGCGCGCCCCGCACACACTTATTCGCGACTAGGTGTGTAAAAACTGCGCGCGATCCGCTCTACAATCTCGCCCCGCGGCGAGATCTCGCGCTGATTTTTCGCGCGCCGGAAACCTAACACATAAACGATCCCTCCCTCGAGAATCTCCTTCCCCTCCGATCGCGCAAGAGGGTTGACTTTTCGAGGGCTTCTTCCCCTCCCCCCAAGCGATTATTTCTCATTGAATGTCTCGTGCTGACCACGTGTAATGCGAAACAACTAGTTGATTCCGAGATGGGCGCGGGGTGAGTGTTAAATTTATGAAATTTTGTGTGGAAAGAATTTGTGAATTGCAAAACTTTCTGACTCTCTGTTCCCGTGTGTGTGTACGATTTTTATCATTTTTAAATGTTTCTCACTTAGAAATTGTTAAACAATTAAGACATCGCTTAACACTTTACGGTCTTTTTAGGAACCAACGAGAAGGTATCGATAACAAAAGTTTAATTTAATCTCCGAGTGATATTTCAAAGATGCAAGTTCGACATCAACTATCTGTGCAAAACAAATCGACGATGACAAACGGTGCTAATTGCACAGGTGTGTCTGTTTAAGTCTCGCACGACGCTTGGCACAGCTGTGTGTTAACCCCTGTAAAAAAGCGTTAAACGTTGTTTCACGGAGAGCACATAATTAACAGCTCGCGAGAAATTGTCGCCAATAAATCAGCATGGTCTGAGATAGTCGCAGTCGCGACTTTGTACTTCGCACACACACACACACGCAAAACGCCATGTCTCTGCCTTTTTGTTTTTCCTCTTTGTCGCTCTTACACGTTAGATTGCTCTAACGAACCTTTCGCACAATGCGGAAGGGGAGTCTCAAATAGCTTGGGAGAGAGCAGGCGACTACCTGTTGATCGCTTCTACCGTAGGCGTCAACTCACCTGCGCGGCGTTCCCACCCCTTTCTGACATACAACGTATGTCTCGCTGAGCGTTAGAATCCTATTTTAACTCTTTGACTGACTAACCGGGATGAAATTTTGAGCGAAAAAATTTTTAATTCCGTTCCCCGAAAGGAATTAAAAATTGTCAAATTGAGAAATACACGCTTTGCACATCGCGTGGTTTCTTTATTTACTCGAGAAGAGAGGAAAAAAAATTGCCGTCCGTCGCAATTACTAGACAACAACCTCGCATATTCTAATAATGACTGTCTCCTCAAAACGCCATTATATTGCTGAGATACGAGGAGCGAAAGACGATAACTCGCACGTGTATTTCTAAGAAACCGGAGCACCTGCGCGCATCATTCAGAATGTCAGGAGACTTTTTTTCGCACGAACGATCTCGGACAGAAATGCAAATGGGCACGGACAGAGACGACGATTTTGCACGGTCATCCCTTAGCGCGTCGAAAAGAAAACTTTCGTGTCACAAAACCGGAGGGCGAAGCGGAGCGACAATACGGAGGGAGAGAGAGAGAGAGAGAGAGAGAGAGAGAGAGAAAAAAAAACACATTTTTGTTGTAACGGGGTCAAGTTTGAGAAACGCGGAAACGGTAGTACTATTCAGAGACGGAGCTCGTGCATTGCACGCTTCGACGGAAAGAGAGGAGAAAGGGGGAGTGAAAGAGCGCGAGACTTCCTGAAAGGAGAACGGTTCTAATTTTTCTATGGGCTCCTTTGGCATCCACCCTCCTTGGTTAGTGCGCATAGGGGTGAATTCTTCGGGTGTACGTTTCAATACACGTCCGAGAGTGTGGGAACGAAGCCGCTCGAAAAAGCGGACCCGATGAACACCCGTACGGGGTCCTGTTACGTTTACATTGGGAAGGCTCGTGCTAAGATGCCACATCAACGTCTAATAAGGGAGCTGTCGAGAAAGTAGTCGGGAACAGTTGTACACAAATAACATCGACGCATTGATCGCAATATTCATTTGAAAGAGTTGTTCAGAGATTTGGATCTTTTCATTTTTTTTTTTCTTTTTTTTTAGGCTATTTTAGAAATATCAGACGCTGTTGACACACGAAGAACTTTTTTAATTTTAGAATTTTTATTGTTTAAACTTCCGTTCTCGGGAAAACATCGGACTCGTATCGGACTTAAAAATTTTTTTTTTTATTTTCTCTTGGTTGAAAAGATCGCTTGTCTCCGACGAGAGGTTATATAGACTTGATAAACTTTGTCAGGATCGATCATCGAAATACTACGCGCTCATCTTGGTTTCTTCGTAAAGTTATCGCGTTATGGCGCGGAAGGAAGCATCGCGCGGGAATAAGATGAAAGACGGCACTTTTTGCCGACTCGTTAATCAGTCCGAAAACAGTGATGTAAAAGGCTATGTTAAAGAGAAGCGCGTTATCGTCACGTAAAAGCGCCTCGAAAGCATCCTAATTAGGCAATGAAAGGACGCTTTGTGGCACTCGAAAGAGAGAGAGAACCCGGGTGTTTAAAAGACGCCGATAACACGTGCGTCAAATCTTCAAGAGGAACGCGACGACGATGACGACGTCGACCGGATCCCTTCCGAGGTTCACACGAGAGACAAATGCGGAATCGTGAATGGCGCTTTGTGGCGAGCCGCTTATGGAATATACTATCGTTGCCCGTGGCGTGCCGCCATATGGACGAGGCACGTCGAGAGAGGACGACAAAAATAAGCGATTGCCATTAATATAACGCCAGAGTCTTTTTTGGATTCAAAGGAATTTGTGATTCCCCGTACGCGCCAGACTCATCAATGACAATTGTTGCGACGTGGTCGTCTCAATTATTACACACACGTTCATTATTCCTCTTCGAAATTAATTCTATTAAAAAAAATATATATATATATATACACACAACGTTCACACTGTAAAATACAATATTCACAAAAAGTGTCACCCTAAGAAGTACTTCTATTTCCAATATAATTGTGCAAGTAAAAAAATGTTTGAAACAATCTGAATCCAACGCGAGATTGTTTTGCGATCTCGCGATACATTATCCAGGTATCGAATGCCACGTATCGGAGCCAACAAGTCGTCAATGTGCCCAACCGGTTCTTCGCGAGTACAAGAGAGCGCCTTCGAGCAATGCGATCTGTATCGATCGAAGACCGCGTTAGGTCGAAGCCGCAGGAAGCGACGCGCGTTGCGTATTAGCACCGTACGAACACCTTCGTAATCCGCGGCGTGAATTAAGTTATCTCGACTTAGAGAGAAACAGAGAAATTCATTCTGTCTCTTTCCAGAAGTGCGGCGACTGAAAAATCGAGTTTCAACCGGGATAACCGGCCTAGTCGGGACGAGTTCTCGATTCCAGATCCGTGGGAATAATTAGCATGGCGTGTGCGAAACAATTAATCGCCGTCAGATTTCCTCTTTTCTACGCGTTTAAAGTCTTAACGATCGCGCGCGCGCGCGCGCTAAGAGCGTTTCTGAAAATAGCGCGGTCTGGAAATAACGACCTTGATAAATAATTGCGGATATCACGAAGGGGTAAATTAGATTTCGAATGGAAACGAATGTTTCGCCACGCCGCGGCTGTAATTTCCTTCACCACGCTCCGGGACTACTAGAGCGTTAATTTACTTCCGATTTATCGCCGCGCGTGTAATTTCTTTTCATTGAATGAATATCGCGATTAAAGCGCGATATAGAAGAGAGATGAGATGCACACTGGAAATCTGTATAGAATTCAAATGTATAAATATATTACAGTAATGTTTTCTGTGCCAATTTAGATATAAATTTCCACTTTTTTTTTCTAACTATCACGAAAGAGATCTCGACTTAGATTGAAATAAATGTCGTGTTATCCGATCCCCGAAGGTAATAACTTATACATAAAGTTCGATAAAACAGCATAATCGCGTAAGATAAGAATCAGATGATGAATATTTGCTCAGCAACGCGGTCGTTATATGCGTATGAAGGCAACATCCACCAGGCCGAAGTCGGGAATACGAAGACATATAAACACCACACTGAGATATATATATATATATATCTTTTCATGAAATTCCTTGCATAAATTAAAACCTGTCCAAGAGATATAAGTGATGCGGCCGACGAAAAGACAAAGATATGCGGATACCGGGCCATGCGATCCCGACTTCGCAATCGTTCTCTCGCTTAGCCTCAAACTGCCTGCAATCGTCGACATCGATCGGCATAAAAGAACACAGTGTTGAGAAGCCTCTACTACAGCGTCCTATTCAATTATCGACATCGCTTTAATGGCCGGATCTCCCTTTCTTCGGAGCGGTTTCAAGAACGACGCTTCGGCCTCGCGTGTCTGGAGCTTCTCGCTCGAAGGAATTTTCTTCCGCGACATACAACGCGACACGTCCTTCGTGATGCCGAATTAAATGCGTCTTGTTCTTGTCTCCACGCAAGAAAAGCCCGTTAAATCACCGAAAATTATACCGTTTCGGTTAAAAAACAACTGTTGATCGGGGCAATCAAGCGAGACGATCGAGGGGATCGATGTGTGCGAGTATGCAAAAAATTTTTTTCAGAATGTAAAACGTGAAGTTGTTCCTATAATTCACGCAATATTAATAAACGATGTATTAAATATTAATAAAAATTCTTTCTTCTTCTGTAATTACGGAAAGTAAAAAACGATGAAACTTCCCACGTGACGCAACTGGCGAAACAAAGATCTTAATAAATCGAGGATAATCTAATTTTGAAGTCACATGGCCCGATTAGATAAACCGTGAAAGAGTTTAAGAAAAGAAACTGTGACATGACAGATTTTGATAGAAGGCATCGCGACTAATCCGTGAAAAGTTCGTCTAATCCGTAAGATGTGGTAGACACGTGTCGGTCGTCTGTATCTTATCTCACTCACAAAGATCATCTCACTTCCCGTCAGTTCTAAAAATTTTAAAACTCTATCGCATTATTTTCCCACATACAAAACGTACTAAAAATCGAAATTCGAGTGATGCAAATTAAATGCCTGACAAAAAATGATAATCTTTCAATATTTAAGTATTATTAAGTCTGTATGTACTGAGTACGTATCTGATGTACTGAATACATCAATGCAAAATTGTTAACATGACGTTTCGGAAAGTAACAACGTATCAGAAGAAACGTTTGTGTTCAATAAAATAAATTGAAAGTTTTTTTAACATACCAAACCGATCCCTTGCGGGCTCATAATTTCGAAATTGACGAGTTTACGAGAGAGAGAGAGAGAGAGAGAGAGAGAGAACACTACAGTGTATTATCTCCTTGAAATCTACATGAGAATATTTCATTGCTCGTCACGTTTGCACGTATGTATTCACATCGACGTATTTGCGTAATAATGTACGGGATACACATGACACGCAATTACCGAAATTGTGGCATTCTTTGCATCGTTGCACGTTTAACTTTGTGGTATATAAATATGTTATACGTAATACTACCATTACATAGTATCAATAAATAATTTTCGAAATATTTTTTAAATATCTTTTACTTTATCGTAAGCGACAAGATTCTTTAACTGATTAGCATAAGCGCGTGGGCAGAGTATAGAAGAAAGCGATTCTTATAAGAGAGAGAGAGAGAGAGAGATAGAGAGAGAGAGAGAGAGAGAAAAGGAGAGAACTCCGAAAGATAACTCCCGATATCTTCCCGCGTGTCTGACTCACCTCGTGCCAGCACGTGTTCTACCTGCCCGACGTTTCGAGATCTTCCCTTTCCCCGCGATCCCGCGCGTTCGTGCACACACACGTTCGATAAGACCATATCCCGGGACTATATCTCTCGTTCCTGGTTTTACAAGAGAAGAGACCCACCATCTCTTCGTCCTCGTCGCACGTCGTGCCGCGGCGCTCGGCTTCTCCTCGTCTCACCGGTGAGCGATTCGTCCTCGTCTATCTCATCGGTATTCGAGAGGTTTGCTCGAGGCTCGTGGGAAAATGAGGCAGGTGGTAGTTAGATCTCGGGAACGAGAGAGATACGCCTGCTCTTCTCTCCTCCGTATCCGTCCATCCATACGTCCACCATCTCCTCTCCCCTCTCCCCCCTCCTCCCGGCAGCGTCATTCATTCGTGCGGATATATTATGCGCGCGTGTGTCGGGCGCGTGTGTATGCGCTCGTATGAGCGCGGAGAGCGCGGGCCCCCGCGTCGCGATCGAGACAGGTACATATTTCTGCTCGATGACTGAGACACAGAGGACCAATTAACTGATGCGTCTTAACGAGGGCTTCCGGCTTTACGATCAAAAGCGAAATTACGAGCGTGTGTTCGTTCTCGCTCGCGAAGAACTACTGTTTCAAGCGTCATTTCTGTGCGCGCGCGCGCAAAAAAGGAAGTGTCGCGACGACAAAAGTCAAGGATAATAAGTTTGCGGCTCTTGGCGCAAAGTGTGCCAGCCGGTGAACCGAGAAAACTTGTGCGAAACAACTGGAAGACGCGACTAATTGGCTTTACGAACAACAGACCAAAACTTAATTACGTTGACATAAACAAAAATACTTAAAATTACGTAACAATAAAACGCCTTTTCTCAGAATATTTTGAGAAAATATTCTGTACATAAATAAATGTATATAAATAAAAACAATAAACATAATCGCGCTAATTAAAATGTGAACGATCAAATTAAAAACTACGTTATAGTTTTTTATCTAAAGCGCTAAGAATTTTGGTATCGCGTATCACAAGACACGTGTTCGTTCTTGTTGAATAATTATTTGTGTATTAATATTTATCACCCGACTTATGTCATACTTTTAAATACAGACTGATGTCAGTCTCTGTGCTGGAAACTTCATTGTAGAAGTTATTGCAAAACTTTGTTTAAAGTACAAGTTTATTATAATTACTCATTCGTGTCGTGCTTTAATGTCTTTAAAATAATTTGAAACAAGGTACTCGCGATCACTCTTGTTTACTTTACATTATATTACGAGAGAAAACAAAAATAAAAAAGAAAGTCTATTCCGAGGAGGACCTCATCAGAGGATGAAGGAGATAATTATGCGACGTGCAAAGTTTTAAGAACACAATGTTGAGCATGCGTAAAAAAATCCAACCAGTCATCTTATCGATTTCTTCGTAAAGGCCTACCTCATTTCAAAAAAAAAAAAGAAAGAAAAAGTTAAGAACGGTGAGTCAGTAACATTAGAACTTCAGGATTCTTATCTTCATAATGCTTACATCCTGTTACATCCGAGAGGACACACTCAACTTCTGTGTGTTATATCCTCTGTTATAAGATTGCATTACTAAGAGATGCGTCGTTCAAAGAATTTCCGTTGTTTTAACGAAAAATATCTACTTTCTGTCTCTCTCTCTCTCTCTCTATTCTTTCGCATATTTAATACTGAGTCGAAATGACACGCAAGAAAACACACATCGCCATGAGATATCGAATATACATGTACCAAAAGTCAAGTACAATAAATACTGGAGTTTCAAACACATCGAAGTAGCGAAGATCCGAGAAAATCTAAATACTGAAGCATTCGATAAACGTAAATTTACATTTTCATCGATTTGCAAATCTAATATCGACCCGCGCGACTATACCAATACTAGCACTTCGTCATTACGCTTGTAATTTGTGTTACGCGCACCACCTTATCATTAACGAGCGTTTGTTTCGTTCCGCATCATTAGTCGGGGAAAAAAACAGTATCCCGTTGAACCGCGATTAAATGTTTACGCAATTGGATTGTTTATGTATAGTTAGGGTCTACCCTCGCGCGCGTTGCCATTTTGCTGCGCGATCTACGGGGCCCGTGGACGTAGAGACCTTTAATTTCCACTGTCTCAGGGCCCGTGCTCGACACAATGGGGTCCCAAGGCGTGCCTCATCCTTTTCCCGTCTCGGTGTCCTCTCCCTTTCGAGCACAGGCCGGCTGCGTGCAATATGCGTGGGAAAGCTGAGCACGTGCGCAATCTTGGGGCCCCGAGACGGCCCACAAAGGGCGCCTTCGAGGCCCTATCGGTGTGCCCGACAAACGACGACCGGCTGGCTCCGAGAGAATCCGAGACGGACTTCTTAAATCGATTTCGGACCACCGCGCATAAAATCTTTTCACGCGCTTTCGACGTCTTCGATGCGTTTGGACTTGCGCGTTTTATTGGAATGTATATATGAAAGCTCGGTTGTCATAATTAAATAAACTTAATTATAATAAGATATATATAAAAATTATTTCTCCATTAGATAAAATAATTTTCAAGTTGGAAATTTAGTTGTTAACGCTTAGTTTTCGGAAACTTCGGAATAGCTATTGTTCTATATGTCGACTGAAACATTAAATGAGACACGAGACAGTCTACATATAAATGAGCAAGCGATGTGTATCGAACACGTGGACGACGGATGGCGAAGGTTGTATTATTTCTCGATATCGTGCACGTGTCAAACATAATTGCGCGGTCGCGTTTGTTAAACAGTTTCTTTCGTTTGTAATGACTTAAATAAGATTGCTCTTCAAAAAAAAAAAACTATCGATTCACATGCGAGATTAACTTGAAACCGGCTGTGAAGCTACTCCAGTTCCTCGCGAAGAACGAGAGTCGCGTCACGAATTCGCGAAAGGTCGAAGGTCACGGGAAGCCGGTTGATTTCAGGTTCTACCGGATATATATCGTCGGGAAGCCGTGAAAGACCGCGCACACGGAAGTTAACGTCGGCGTGTGCCACACATTGTGAGCACGTGCCACGCAGGGAGTGCCGTTGAAAGAAAGAGAAAGAGAAATTGGGGTGATGGAAATGTCATTTAAATAGGGCGAAGTGCAGCTCGCGCGCGCGCGCACACACGCGCGCCGACGCCAGGTGAACCCTGACGACGTTCCGTGAGAATGTTCCGTTCTCGCTCTTCTTCTCTTTCTTTTGCCGTTTCGCTGCTTCTTATACGTCTTCGCGGTTATACTTTACTCGCGCTCAGTAGGTCAGAAGTTCGTTTGTGTCAAATGTCTCGAGCCATAATTACATGCGATATAAAGTACAATTTTATCTAGATGAAACGTACTTGAAAAAAAAAAAATATATACATAAACATATCGTTTATTTATGATAATTCAAGCCAAATAAACTTTGAAGCCTCCAGCAAGGTTGCCTCGGATATATGTTTTTTCTGTGTTAAGTATGTATATTATATATTTGTGAGATTTTTATATCAACATTTTGATTTTTTATAAGAAAAATGTATTTTGTTTTTGTAAATAAAACGCCCAATGACAAATTATCAAAGGCAACTCATTGACGTTTGTCGTAATTTACGAGAATTATAGACTACTACTACTGTCTGGTTTGCAAAGTGATCAATTCAATTATTCGTATCGCTCGCACGGAACAACCCCTCGTTCGTCGCCACGCGCACCGGAATGGAACCGAACAACCGACAAATTTGTCGGGAACAAATAAGCCAAGTTCTCACGAAAACACGACCGACTTCATTATTGGGAACGTCCTACTGTCGGTGTCCCTGATGTTGACCCTTACCTTCGGCTTCCTCGAGGTTTTATACTCGCGCGTGCGCGAGTTGACGCGTGCGAATAAACATTACGAGGGGTGGTTGATACCCCGATGATATAACGAGGGGCATGGGGTGGGAGATTACGATTTTGTTGGCACGAGCCAAACGACTCGCGACATATGTTCACGAACAGCTGATGCACTTAACTAATAAGTCTTTCTCTCTCTTTACAAGGCACGCGATAGCACGACCTCATACGCGTGTGTGCATTACATGATGGCTCTCTCTCTCTGTGCCCGAAGAGAGAACCTGGGAAAGTAAAAACCTCGCGACTCAAGAGTGTGAGAAAATTCGTGCGCCGTCACATATGGCGGATCGACGACGTTGCAATGATCGTTGACGGCACCACAAGTGTGCTATAATAATAATTAATTGCGTGACTGAAGCGCGTTATTATAAAAGATTTATTATAAACAAGACCTAAAGCCGCGTCGAAAGTTCAATACAAATGTTGTTTTACGTTGCTACTGTTTCACGGAAAAATACAAATAAAATAAAATTAACAAAACTTAAGACACACAAAACACACGCCACGCGTGTAGTTTGATAATAAATAATAATATTTTTTGCAAGGCAAACTACAGCAAATTGGTTTTTTTATTGGCTATACGTTCTCGTTCGATTGTTTCCGTTGATATTTCCGTTTTTAGTCTCGCGTGCCACGTGCCGCAACACGTGTGAAGGGCGCCGAGAGCATGAGTCAATTTATAGAATTAATTCCATATTGTTCATTGACATACTCGAGAATCTCGAGATATAATATGCACATGTGCGTACAAACGGTCGCGTATAAAAAAACTAATGTATAATGAAACGCAGTAGAAAACTGACCTTAAGCAAAGACGGCACGTGGCATTATATTAAAAGTGTTCTTTGAACTGTATCATTTTATTTATCCGTCATTGGCTAATGTCATAAATGCGTCATTCAGTAGAAATCTATATAAGTCTAACGGCGTAGAAAAATCTCTATAAATCTAGCTTTATAATTAACATTTATAACTAATCCACACTTGCTATTTTATCTGCGACAAACTTGATAATTTAGATGTGTTAATTTTTCATAAAACCTTGAGTTTTTTTTATTAAAAAAACATCTAATACTTGTAACAAAATTAAAATAAAGTTCCCGTGTCTACAAAAATAATCAATATTTGCGTGAGAGAAAGAAAAAAAACACTGATATCAAAACGAGAACAAATGTGTACAAGAAACGCGTTATCGTTTTATTTCTACCCATTTCTATCAGAATTTCCTTCTTAGTGAGTTGTCTTCAAAATTGAATTATTTTTAGCTTACAGGTGCAATTTTTCAGCGATAACTATTGTTAATAACAATTTTTAGAAAAAAACTATAAATTTAGAAATTTAAGTTGCTTGAAAGTCTTGACTAATTCACCGCTAAACTCTCGACAAATGATGTAATGGGAGATGTGCACGTGTAGAAAGTGCATTTGGTTACACGTGCAAGAGCACATTATACCAACAGGACCATTAGGCGAAACTTCCGATTACAACACGCTATTTTGATGTAACTTTGCATAACGATATCTCCGCACGAAGTTTCGTTACAGAACGATACGATGTAAAAAACAGTCAATATGGCAAATTTAATTGTGCCTTTGTATCGTATTTTACCAATATGTGAATTTAATGTTTTTAAATATTCGCAACGCGTGTACAATATTATTTTTAAAAAGTCAAAAATTTTTACTGTTATGAGAATTAATATTTTAATTTTTTTTTTCTATAACAAAAAGCGAGAATATTTTGTGATGAATCAACTTGTGTTCTGCAACGCGGATACTACGAAAATAACAAAGAAATTTTCGTGTGTCATCAGCCAATTCTCGGAGACTCACATTCGGTTCACTTTCACTGAACGAGCCCGACTTTCGTGGTTACATCTACATCACGCAGCGCCTTACAGTCACTTAAGTCCCCGCAACATCGCTAATTAGGTCCCACGAGATCGCGCGGAGACGAGAAGATCTGATCTGAGTCGCGACGGGAACGAAGCGAGACAGGAAACGAATTACGAGCGCGGTTATCTCGCGATCGCGTTGAATTCTATCGAAGTACCGCCACTCGTTAACGACACGCGCAATTGGCCGATACGCGAAGAAGAGTAAATGCCGATAGAGAAAATAGAAGAAGTAGAGAGAAGAAAATGTACGTAGAAAGTGAGAAAAGAAAGAAAGAGACGGAGCAGGAAGCTTCGTAAGAAATCGCGGTAGCGAGAAGAGACGTAAGCAGTGCGCGGAGAGAAAGAACAAGAAAAAAGAACAACGTAACGACGAAGTGAACGAAGAAAGAAAAATAAGAAAATGGCGTAGGGTCGCAGAAGCACAAGGATAATGAAGAGAAAGAGAGAGAGAGAGAGAGGGAGAAGCACGAAACGAGCGTACGTAATTATTCGGTGCGAACGACGTTTAAGTATCCGGTCGCGAAATAAGCGAAGTGGTCGGTCGGGCACAGAAAGACGGAGGACGAAGGAAGGAAAAACGAACGGACGAAGGGCAGAAAAAAAGGAGCAAGAGACACCGCAAGGGCAACCGGAGAAGAGAGACGCGTATGGTCGCGTAGGATATAATTCAGTGGCTCGCCGAAATTAGTATCTCGAAGTGCACGGGAGAAGACGCGCGCAGAGAGCGAACGGCTCGCGCGTCCGAGATACTCGTTTCGCGCGATGACTATCCGAAGCGGGAGGACGGAATTGTTTTTGTTTTGTTTTACGAAACATCACCGCGAAATTAAAGCCGCGCCAGACCAACCGAAGAAGGCCCACTTTTCGGCCAATTTTCGCGATAGGTTACACGGTCGGAGCGCGAACGAAAGAGAGCGAACCTCTCGCGCGCCGTTTTGACGGGAACGTTTTTGAATATCCGTCCCGAGACTTTTTACTCCTTAACTTCGTGTAATTATTATATATCGGTGCACCCGATAATTATGCCCGGGTAATCGATGCCTCCCGAGGTGAAATATCGCACCGGGCTCGCCGTTGAGGAATTCACGGACGGCGTCAATAACAATAAAACCGAAACGCCAAGAGATTTGAATTTTTCGCGTGGTCGTGCGTTTGTACATTTATATACACCTGTGTTATCGTAGCCACTTTTCTCGGCTATTAACATCGCGTGCTTTGCCATATTCTTTAACTCGCACGGGGTATCAATTATATGCGAGAAATTTTCGAACTTTTTATTTCTCTTCATCTCTTGCCCTTCTGTACGTAATTGTGTGTGTACATGTTGCCGCGCTAAAATAACGCACGCCGCCGTGATAATGGAGTCACGTTCGCAATGTATACGCGATATTGAACTGTCATATATTAACGTTTGTGATAAATGAAACGATGTAATCTTGCCTCTCGGAAAGAGAGTTCGAAACTAACACAGTCTGCAGCCTAGAATATCCACACTACATAAGGGTAATTGTTTCCCAGCAACTGCGATTGTCGGTTAAGAATAAAGTGCCGCGAGTTAGCGAGAGCGAGATTATTATATTAAGATCGGATTCGGTCCGCGAATCCCCGTTCACCACCGCCGCAATGTCTGATATTCGTAAAAGCGCGCCCGCTGTTCGAAAACGAAGAAACCGAAATCGGCACGGCGCCAAGATAAAAATTAATTACCCGCGCGTCTCTCGATTTTTACTGTGTACACGATCGACCTGACGACCGATTTGTCATACCCTTTTGCAGCAATGACTCTTTATCGAGATCGTTCGCTATCTTCTTCCCCTCCCCCACGCTACTCCGCGTTAATACACGTAAAACGATCGATCAATCGCGCCACCATTGGCCGCGGTGCCATTCCGTGGCGGACCGGACGGTAACAAATACACGTACACGCATACAACATCGTGTAGCCGGTGGGATTGCAATCACGAGAGCAGAAGTCGGACTTGTGCCGAGCACGCTCCTCGGCGCGGCGAAGCGGGAGAACCAGAAGCAAAGAGGCGAGAAAGAGAGAATGGCGAGAACGATGAGTAGAAGGAGGTGGAGGCGCGGGATCTCGATAAGAAGATCCAACGCGAGAGCATGGAAGCCGCGGCGATTGGCGGAAGGAGCTGCGTCTCTCACGGGCGGGACGAGGACGGGGATCTCTTTCTATTTTGCCCCGAGACAAGGAGAGGAGACCAAGTAGTCGGTCGCGAAATCTAGTCCTTCCGCTATGAGCGCGTGGAAATACGTGCGAATGGGAGAGAGAAAAAGAAAGAGAGAGAAATAGAGGTGAGAACGAGATACGGCGAGAGATGAACGGAGAGAGTGAGAGAAGAAGAAGAGGGACGCGACGATTACGAGCCGTGCATACCGTAGCACGACCACTCGACGATCATCCGAGGGTAGGGAGCATCGACTTCGCGGCGCGACTAGGTGCAACAAGGATGCAAGGAACGGTGACGATGGCTTGGTGTGGGCGCGTGTCTGGCAGCTGCCGCTTACAGGTGGTGTGCTTGCTTGGGAACCAAGCTCTACGGACCGTTCCCACGGAAGGCCTGGCCCCCACTATACGGCCCATCGTATCCTTCCCTTCGCCCCGTCCACCACCGGGCCCTTCCCTATATAAGCAGCAGCCTCGCCCGACCGCAACTACAATCACACTCAGTTCGTGTTCACTCGAGGGTCGTGCTTGGAGACTTACGTGTTTTATCCAGATACACGCACGTTTCCTACCGCCAATCGCCCAGTGACTCGCAATCGCAGCGACGATATCGAAGTTCGACGAACCGGTGTGATAAGAACAACGCGTTCGCGATCGAATCAAGTTTTTTGTCGAGTGAGTTTTTTGACTTTGTGCCCTCGCGACAAATTTGCTCCGAAAAAAAAAAAAAAAAAAAGGATTAAGCATGCAGATGCACGAGCAGCTCATCATGGTCGACGGACAAGAGCAGCCGATCTCTAGAACGTATCAGTACCGGAAGGTAAGTGTTATCGTATCTATGTATCTATCTTATCACCGGTGCTTTGATTGTCTAATCGTAAATTTCGAGTTAATTGACAAGTTTGTCGTTGCTTGTTGTTGTTTCTTTCTCTTTAAAGTCGAACAAATCAAACATCGAGCATTAAATCTCAAGGTTTTCTCTCGCGAGAATATCTTCGTAACTCTCATCCGTCGTTCAGCAAAAACGTCAACTATAACGATTTTTTCCTTTCGATTCGTAGGTGATGAAACCGATGTTGGAGCGCAAACGTCGAGCGCGCATCAATCGTTGCCTGGACGAGCTCAAGGATCTGATGGTGACCGCATTGGCCGGCGACGGCGAGAACGTGGCAAAACTGGAGAAGGCGGACATTCTGGAGCTGACGGTGCGTCACTTGCACAAGCTTCAGCGTCAGCAACGTCTGTCAGCGAATCCGGTAATCGATGCTGATCGCTTCCGCGCCGGTTACACGCACTGCGCGAACGAGGTGAGCCGCTGTCTCGCCGCGACCCCCGGAGTCGATGTCGCCCTGGGTACTAAATTGATGACACATCTCGGCCACAAACTCAATTCCATGGACAAGACCGGACCGCTGACCATTCACGTAACCGCGCCGCAATCCTCGCCGTCGTCTTCCAGCGAGCTCAGTTCCGACGATTACTCGATGCCTTTGACACCAGCGTCCAGCCAACCATCCCCGGTGCGAACCGACATCGAAGCCGTCTCCCAGAGCCACCAGGGTCTTCTGCAAGTGGCTAAACCCAACGAGCCCATTTGGCGACCCTGGTAAAAACGGACGAAAGCCCGGCGGAATTATTCGGGAACCGGCGAAACGAAGATTCTTCGAAAAAGTTATTCGAAGGATCCGGCAGCCGGTGTTGCAATCTCGTCTGTGATCCGTCACGTGACCGGAACGAAAATGCCGCGATTGGGAAAGCAAGGATGTGGACGAGAACGAGAGGTTCTACCTGCGCGGCACCACGAAGAAGCAACCTTTCCTGGGTGTTTCATTTGCTCAAGAACACACGAATCGCCGACGCGCCGACGACGAACATCACGTTCTGTCAACCTTCGGGCCGCCATATCCAGCGACGTTCCACGATCGCGAGACACTGGGATCTCGATATACGTAGTTTTTCGCGGCCGCGCGCACGGCTGAAGCTTTAATTTACTTGAACAGAGTTAGATGTTTTTCTATTGTTTATTTCATACTTTTATCGATGATGTTTTTTTTTATTCGCCGATATAATAACGTTGTTGTATGAGTCTCTCCACCCCGGTCGGAAACACAAACACCGGACGACGACAAACAACAGCGGATGATCTCTCGAGGCGACTATCGACTTCGGTAAATTCCGAACGAACGAGCATGCGTCCGTTTTTTCATACCGCGCAACGCAAAATAAATGAATAAATAAATAAATAAATAAATATATATATATATGTATAAAAAAGACCGAGCGGAGAATCTTGTGATAGAGAAACGTGTACCTGTGATATTTACTGTAGTAGGCGTAAAGAATAACACTAGATTTTTAATAAACAACACATGTTTCATATCAAAAATATGTCCTTCGATATCTACCTACCTACCTGCATAGTGTAGAGATTGATCTAAGATAATCAATCTGAATTTCTAACTAAAATAGACTCGTGTTCTGAAGAATTTCTTTTTTTTCTGCGCGAATTTTCTATTGATATCTAACGACAAGAGACTTAAAAAAATTCATATATCACACGGTCGATATTTAAAAGTATGAAAACACAAGTTACTTGTTCTTCTCCAGATATTTCCAAGACGTAAAATAAGCAATGTCATATAATACAAAAAAAGAAACATAATCGACGTATCGGAAAATCGATAAGACGGTAGATTGTTAAAAAACAAAAAAAACTTGTCGAGACTTAAAGCACGAAAGGAGTGCGCTTACGATTGATTTTTTTTTTTTTTTTTTTTCGAGAAAAGTTAGCAATCTTAAATACAAGTGTTTCGTAGAAGCGACACACGAAGCTGGAAATGAAGATTAAGCAAATATATACTTGGGAATGCACTCACCCTAATGCACCTTCTCGAACTCCCTGCTGCTCATTCCTTCCCTGCCAACTTTGCTCCCACCTGAAAACACACGTTGCGCGCGTGTTATAACCGCGTCCGAAGGAAATAATACACTTAACCATTACAAAACCGCGTGACCCTATGCCCGACCTCACACGAGATCTCACCACAACAATATAACGCCGTCAGTTTCAACAAATCCATTTTTTGACGTTTCGGATATATTTTTGCACGTTAAAGATCTCATGTGTAAATTTCAATTCTTTACTTGCAAATGCGCATTTCTTAATGAGATAAAAAAATCTAGTTGTTTTTTTTTTTTTTTTTTTTTAATCACTCGGCATGTTGCAATCGCGGAAATTTTGAACGCAAAGAATTGACGTGTTCGCGTTAAACAACACACAGAGACTTCGCGCTTCGACACGCTTGTGAATAACGATACATATTTATACGCAGAAACCCACGGAAATGTACACCTACGCATTTTGCAATCAAAACAATTGAGTATTCTGTATTCGTCTTTATTCTCGCGCGCTGTGTTTTTGCAATCAGAAATATCGCGTTTTCAATAACGTAAAAATATAATCGTCACGTATATATATTTTACATTTTTTTATTACCTTTCGACTATTTTCGGACAAATGCTACTTGAAACCGTTCGAGAGATTAACATTTCGAATTCAGTTTGTAATAATAATCACGTTTCGGAATTTGAAATACAATCGCGAAATTCGATAGCTCTTCGTGTGGCTCGGCAATTAATCGCAATGCCGAGTCGTATCAGCGGAAGTTTTGAAGCGATTCAATCTGATATGAACACGCGATTAACACTTTCACGTCCGAGTCCCGGCTACAAATGTGTGTTTGTTCCGCGAGCAAACTTCGGCAAAACGCAGAAGCGCGAAAGGGTTAAGTCAAATCACCGTGCACCCAGCAATTCGCTCGATTATTAAACACACCCGCGAATTTGTCGATACTTTATTAAATATCTCGCGTCCTGTCGTTCGGTGCAACGACCTCCGCCGAAAGGCGGCGCCATTGCGCGCGCGCCGAAATTTGCGCGCGTACCCGTAAAGCGCGCCACAGAAAGCAAAACAAACCAGCGAAGTTGTCGCCGACGATCGACACACGAGGGTTTCTATGAAAAAACCCGATCACATGAGCAATCGCAACCTCTCTCAAAAATTCACGAAGAACCGGGATCGCTCTGACGACTCGTCGCGTTGTAACGTTTCGATTTTCAATCGCGGTAATTCTCCGAATTCCACCGGGGGGAACCGACCGTTGCAACGAAATTTAGGTTAGCGTCATCGGGGATCGCAAGGGCGCCTCGACGTTTTTCGATCGTTTCGTTGTTTCGTGAAATCGTTCGCGCGCGAACCTCGTCTCGGGGAAATACCTTGTGAAACGCGTCACACAGAAGTCAACGGACAATCATTATCGGCTATCGCGAGGGACGGCAGTCAAGGTTAAGTATGTCGATTCGCAAGGACTGTTATGGTAGAACGTCGGAATCCGCGCGCGCGAACAGCGACGCGCGTTTAGAAATAGATTACCCGAACGTTGACGTTCTCGCCTTCGAGGAGCGTCCCGCGTATAGTGTTCCGACTGGATGAGCGGCGAACATCCGTGATAAAAACGGAAAATTCACTTGGTTTTTTATACTCACTTTTCCTTGCTCCGCCACGAACCGCCACTCAGCTGTAGCACGTGCTGTCACTACAGGTGCACGATCACGCTCCGCCGTCATCTTGCGACGCGCCTGCGAAACTTTGACGCGCGCGCGCCGTTGATAATGTCGTGCTCGCCGATAACGACATTATTCGTATCCGACGATAAAGTTGTTTCGTGTGCTCGTGCGATAATCGTAATATTCAAATGTATTCTCGACTCGAGACTACACACTACACACACGTGCGTGAAAATATAAAATTAATTTACAGCATAAAACACAAATGTATTTGTTTCAATGTCCTATTTCAAGTTCTAGAAAGAAAATTTTATATTGTTAAACATTTTGCAGTTTTTATAAAAAATGTTTAACGAAGCGTTAAAATTTAACGGAGTCGATCTATCGTGACGCTGTCTCGTAATTAACACAGTTAGACAATTGTACATCAAATGGTTTTTTAATTGCACAATGTTTCGTAAATCTTTTATTTGTTACTGGTTTTTTAAACATGGTAGAGCGCGCGTAAAACACGCTCTTTTAAGCCATTCGCGCATTGATCGCTTTTATTTGGTTTCTATGTCAACCACCGGTACTGTGTAAAGCTTCCAGTCATTAAATTATACTGCAGTTTCTCGACGGGATTCTATTCATATATATCGAGAGAATCGTTTTTTTTTCGCTCTACTTGTGTTTAAATTATTTCACCATTTCTTCGCCTTACGATGGTGCAAAAGAAGATGCATCAGCCGGAAATGCGTGCAACGTATCTTTTCAAACCCGGACAAACGTTCGAAAATACAAAAGTGAGTAATTTAATGATTTTTTTTATTGTTCAAAAAACTTTTGTCGAAAAACATGCATGGAGAAAAATTAAATATTTCTCGCGTCTCAATTACCACCGAAAGTTTGGACGCGCTCTCTTTTCAGCCGTCCGAAAGAACTCGGGCGTTAATAATGCCGAGAAGCACTTATCAACGGTTTGTGGATTGTGTCACGGAAGAGGATCGAATGGCGGCACAACAAGAACAGCAAGCTGCGAAACTTGCGGCGCTGAAAAAAGCGACTTATGAAAAAAGTAAAACGTGGGATACCAAAATAGAAGTAAGTTTCTGTTCCGTTTTTAACGTATTAAAAAAAAAGAAAAAAACATATAATTACAATTTTCTATTCCATTAAATAAGATAATTTTTGTGCAACACGTTTTCAAAGAATTTGTGTTCTATTTCTAATTAATAATAAAAATTAACGAGCAAACTCGCGATAAAATACAGAATATAAAGGCGAGAAAAATGAAAGAGCTGTTATCAAAGAAGCGTAAGGATGAGGAGGAAAGAGAGGTGTTCGTGAAAGAAATGGCGAAGAAGAAAGCGACGGAGCGTGCAGAGGTGGTGCAGCAAGCGCGGAAGTTGCTCCTGGAGAAGAAACCGTTGTGTCGGCGAATTAATCGCGCTCTTCTCGTCTCCGAGGTATTTTCTTCATGAGAAAATCGTTCGTGTAATTCCTGAATCAGACTCGTCGTTAATTAAACTCAAACTAGTACTCTTCCTTGTGATTTCATCAGTGTCTACGTGAACTCGACGCGCAAGTATCGCTCCAGAAGACTATTAGAGCGATGGACAAAGAACTGGATGCGGAATACGCTAATTCGATTAAAGCGAACGTCGCGCAATACGAGGAGCAGAAAAAGCAAGAAGCGGATGAGCAAGCGAGAAAGATCAGAGATTACGGAATGGAACTAAAAAAACGGTGAATATAGATTTTTTTAAATAAAAATATTAATATGAAAAAAAATACAAAAATATGAGAGAACGAGATTATGCAAAAATGTTTGACCGAGAGAAAGTTCAAGTGTTAGTATATTTGCTTCGGATGGCGAGATGTGTATCGTTTCGAAAGTAAAAATCATTCGAAGCGAATGTGCTAATTAGTTCGTTAATCATAAATCAGAATCGATGAGAACGAAGAGGACAAGAAACAGAAAGCCACGGAAGAACTGAAGGCTGAAAAACAGGAACAGAGATATATGGCTCGAGACATGCAACTGATGAGGGAAAAAGAAATGCAAGACGTATGTGGTGTCTAATAATTGCAAAACATACACTTTATCACGAAGAATAAGTAATTTCAGATTTTCCGTTCATAGATATTAAGTAAAAAGAAGAAACTCCAGAAGTTTTTCAAAGAAGCAATAGAAGAGAAGAAACGATTCGAACTAGAACTGCAGCGTGAGGAGGAGCTTGAGGATCGAGTGATACAGGTTTATCGAAAAACTAAAGACCGAATAGAGAATCTTCACAAATCGTTAAAGCTGAAGGAAAAAGAGGAGAGAAAGCAGCGAGAGCAGATTACAAGTTGGGTCGCTTTTATAAAAATAATTGCTAGATAGAATTCACGTAGACGACTACTAATTGATTTTTTTTAGTGAAAGAATATAACAATAGAATAATTGAACGCGCTAATGATCGAGAGAAACAGGAGCAAAAGATGATCGAGAAAGCTGTGGAAGAGAAAGAAGCGACCGAGGCGGAAAAGCGAAAAGCGCGAGAGGAACGAGAAAAAACAATGCGCGCCCTTATGGATGAGTTCAAGCTTCAAGATGCGGCTGTAAGAGAGGAACGAAAACAGAAGGAGAAGATTTTGAAGGACTGGGAGATGATGCAGAGATTTAAAAGAGACGAGTATAACAAACAAACCGATTTGGACGAGCGCAAGCAGCAGTGGCAACAAAAGTTGAAATACAGAGACGAATTACGAAAAATTGCTGTAAGATTTGTTTTTTTTTTTTAATTTAGACGAATAATAGAAGCTAGATTATTTGTTATTTTTAAATACGTATTTTAATATCACATCAGGAGGAAAAGCAACTAGAAAAGAAGCACGAGGAAAACGTTCTCGAAGCTGAAGCCACGAATTTGAAAGCCGCGATTGAAAGAACGAATCAGAGGATCTTACAATATGGCGACGAAGTTTTGCAAGAATCGAAATGTGTGAGACCGCTTTATCCGATTGTCAGAGCCATAGAGGTAAGCGCGCAATATTTGTTGCGTGAAAATAAATCTATAAAAAAAATCATTTTTGATTTGTAGGAATGCAAAAAAGAAATGGGTTTAATCCCGCCGAAGAAAATCGAAGAAAAAGTGACACCGAAGAAAAAATACAGAAACCGTCGTGTTTGCAGGAAGTCTGTTCCAGCCGAAAAAATATATTATTTCCAGTAACTACTGTGTTCGTGCGCACGCGCGCGCAATAAACAAAAATAACGTGTATCTCGCATGTTTGCATATTATTATCACGCGATTCACGCGCTTCGTCCGCTTACTTACAGTGTCATTCGATCGAATCATTCGCGCACTCACGTGTCGCACGCGATCGAACTTCCGCGTGACTCAATTGCGTAGCGACTTTATTGCGCGGATATCGATAACGACAAAACTGTGCACACTTTTAGCTACTCTCGCGAAAGTTTAAATACTCTCACGATCATTTCTCGCGCCCAAAGTGCTCATTACGCGTCAAAATTCTCGTTTCTCAACGAAACGACTAAATAAGTTGTCTTAAAAACAGGTTTCTCGAGAAACACGGCTTCGTTTTATATCTTCGTTATCGCGTGCACGTTCAATTAACAAGATGCGTAAATTGTCATTAAGAGAGATTTTATCTTTTTATGAGATTATTTCAGTGTAAACATATACATTTAATGCTGACATATAAAAACAATTATAAAACTAAAAATAATGTCTTTCTCGTGTAATACAAAATATGTACTTGTTGAAAATCCTGTTCTGGCGTAACAAGTATAAATCTTCAATAAAGTGTGACAAGCTCGCGATCTTTGGTAATTTCATTAATCGATATGTGATGCAAATTGCACTCGCAAAAATCGATTATTAAAAATGTCGCATTTGCGCGATATGTTATAAAACGCAGCTTTCTAGTATATTTCCAAAAGTATATATATATATATATATACATATATACCTTACTCGAAAGTTTTTATACGTATATAGTTTAACAAGAGATACTTGATATGTACGAGATGTTATTTTGCAAATTTCGAAGTTATTTACTTTGATGTATTCGTAAAGATACGAATCTTCTCTTTCGGAAAAAATGTCGAAAAAAGAGCCGAAAGATGACAAACCGAAGCCGAAGAAGACCATACCGCCGTCGGTCAATTTTTTACTGGGTGGACTTTCCGGGTAATTTTCTAACAGAATATTTTTTTTTGTCCCGCTAAGAAATAAAAACACAAGTATCCGTTGTGTCCATCTCAGAATGGCGGCAACCTGCGTGGTCCATCCGATGGACGTGATCAAGAATAGAATGCAGGTGCACAAGGGCAAGGCATCGATCGTAGAAGTGATCGGCAACACGTTCGCGAAAGAGGGTATTATCGCGTTTTATAACGGCCTGACAGCCGGTCTTCTGAGACAGGCCGTGTACACGACTGTGAGACTCGGGATTTACAATCAATTGCAAGATGTTTGGAGGTAAACCATATCTGAAAAATATTTGTGGGAGAGATTATATAATATCTTCAATCACATCTTTACAATACTCATTGAACAAATGTAGCAATTTTGAAAAACGATTGTTTGATGTGCATTTAGACAAAAACATACTGGTCGTCCTGGTTTCGGTGTTCTAGCTCTTATGGCTGGAACTGCTGGTGCCGCGGGAGCTTTTGTCGGTACACCAACCGAAGTTGCACTCGTAAGAATGGCAACTGACGGTAGCTTACCAGTAGGTAATAATATAAAATTAAAATATTAAAATTTTCATTAATATGTGAAAAATGTCACGATTGTTTAAAAATGTCTGTAACATATATAAATAAATATGACGAGTGTGTATAAATGTGTATATAAATACACATCCTAATATTTACGAGTTGATCTCTTGATCATTACTTCAGAGCAACGAAGGAACTATAAAAACGTGATCGATGCGTTCACCAGAATTGCCAGAGAAGAGGGCATGTTTGCTCTTTGGAGAGGAGGCGTTGCTACGGTAGGACGAGCTGTTGTCGTTAACATTTCGCAACTGGCAAGTTACACTCAAGTGAAGAATTTGATAAAAGCGCAAAGTACGTTTGACTTTTTCAAATACACGTCTGACGTAAATCAAACAAATCTCACGTTTAGTTTTGAACATTTTGATTATTTATTTACGCCTTTTTTATTATTCAAAAAAAATATTTTTCAAAAAAAAAAACGTATAATTTTTCTCGCAGCGGACATAAAAGAGGGTTTAGGTTTGCACTTCTATGCGTCAATGATATCAGGATTCCTCACTGCTTTCAATTCCATGCCCTTTGACATCGCCAAGACCAGGTTTATTATTCACGTAGAACTCTAAATAATGTGATTTTTCTTCGAAACTATCTGGTGAGATTGTTATCGCACACACGTGTAACTGTTCGCAGAATACAAACTTTAAAAGGCGCTGGTAAACCTCCCGGTATGGTCGGAGTAATAACGTCGATAGCAAAGAACGAGGGAGTAGGAGCGCTCTGGAAAGGTTTCTGGCCGACTTACTGCAGAATAGGCCCGCACACGGTGCTGACTCTCATTATCAACGAGCAATTAATGAATTTATACAGAACATATTCGCAGGATTAAAGAAAAGTGTCTAAATAAACATGTTCACGTGTTGTTACGTAAATGCGTCACTTAAAAAACTGTACACAAAAATCATACGAAAATTATACATTTAAAATTAAACTTTTGAAAGTTTACTACGTGTCGACTTAATCAAATAGTTGCGAGCGTCCATGATTAAAGTAGATAAATTTTATTATCACGACGCCGGAAAGAGTATGAAATACAGTTGGTACAATTGATCGAGGCACACCATGGTGATCACTGTGTTAGGCGCTGCTCTTGAATAATACGGAAGAAATCCGCGCCACAACGACAACGCGCCCTCCGTCTTGACGATATTGCGCATCATACCCGCGAGACTCAATGATTTCTTGGAATCTCTTAGATTTTGAATTCTGTAAGAACAAACGCAAAAGATAGACTTTGATCGAGACATTTTCTTGAGGGGATTTACTTCTACCTAGTTTTCGCGGTGTCTATTGGAATCGAAACGAAGGACGTGACCACACTGGATATCATGGCCGCGGCAAATTGTAGCAGCATATCATTTTTAATGTATCCTATATTAATGTATTAAAAATAGATTAAATTTGTACTTTATTACACAATATTTTAGTTATCGTATAACGATCGTTTGATTAATAATAACCTCTGTCTTCCAGAAGCATCTTCAATCTGGTGTATGTACCTAATTGCGCACCGTTAACGATCGCCGCTCTGCCCATCGTGGGCAACGCTCCTCTCCACAATTTGAAAAATCCTTCGTTTTTCCATATGTCGATTATACCGTTAAGAGCGTTCTTGTAATTCCGTCGCTTTTCTACACGTAAAAGCAAATTTCCGCGAGAGAGCATGTAATATAATTTTAGAGGATATAAAATAAACAAACCACTCTGTATACCTGGTGGCAAGTATATGTCGGCCACCATGCGAATCATTACTATGTCTGTGGGGGTACCAACGAAGGAACCCATCACACCGGCAGTCATCCCCAGTCCAAACATCGTCGCGTAATTCAAACGGCCGAAGTGACGTCTGGTGATAAAGATTCAAGTTAATATTTACACAACATACAGAACGTTGCTTTTCACGATGTGTTCGCGTATAATTTGAGTAATTGCCATTACTCCCCGACATCCAGAAGGGTCATGTAAATTCCGAGTCTGCTGGTGGTGTAAGTCATTTGACGGAGAAGGCCGCCGCTCAAACCGGTATAAAAACCACCGATTCCGTTCTTCTTGTGTATTCGTAATATAGCTTTGCGCAAAGAACTTCGCGACACTTGCATGCATATTTTAAGAACGTCCATGGGATGCGTCACGGTCTGCGCTATCACTCTGCGATTGATGATAAGAAACAAAAAATCTCGCTGTCAATGTTTCAACCAGAATAAATTCTCGAAAAATTTACGCGACAAGTAAAAGAATGAATCTTGTTACATTGTAATTGTAAAATGAAAAATTGGGACGAGAAATTTTGTTTTACCCCGATATGCCGCCTATCATGAACTTGGCGAACGTTGGCACTTTGGCGTTTGCGGTCGACGCCGACATTGATGCATCCTTCTTTTTTCATGCTAAGCCAAGATATCTTGTAACGCACGAATCATAATAAATTTTTTAACCTCCCACAGCAGATTTACATTTCTCCCCTGTGAATGTAGGTATATGCGAGATAGCACATGCAAAACACACATCGAGTATATACTACGACATTTTGAAAATTAGAAGTTATGTGTTTCGCAAAATTACGTAAAAGTATATTTTAATTCACTCTGTTTTTGTTTTTAACGTATTTTTTATATACACATCGAATGCAACTTGAAAATAGAAAAGATATAAAAAAAAAATCCAACAATTCATAATTATTATAAGAAAAATCATTTTACGTTTTTCTCAAGAGCTCAACGATTTGATTGCGCGCGTAGATGACTTGAATTGTGTGTTTGAGTTACCCGAACATTTCTTTAATACAACGGTCGATACAACAAAATTAAATTCTTCAGTGACCGACCGGTGCGGATACGTCAGCTGGTGCCCCAGTGTGGAGCTTTTCTCTCTGTTATGAGTTATGTACGAGAGTCAACTGATTTGTAATATTTGTAATTTTGTAAGTGCCGCTTTATTTTAGCGCTTTGAAGAGCGAAATGCCGCCCGAACTGATGAAAAATCGCGACTGGAAAGCACCGTCGGAATAAACGATTTCGCGAAATTGTCGACACATCGAGTGACGTGCGGAGGTTATTTCGCTCGTGTTCGATGTCTGTCACGACGTTTACGCTTACGTGTCGGCGAGATAATGTCCCATTGTAGCAATGGAAACACAACGTACCGATTGCGTTTGTGCACATAACGAACGCCGGTAGAATATTCGCGATTGATCGCGCGCAATTATTCGCGGCGATTAGCTCGCGCCGAGCTACTGTCAAACTGGAACTGTCAGCGTATGATCTTTGATGGCTGGACTATTTTTTAAAAACAGAGAAAAGATCTTGGGTGTTTACGTTGTCATTCGCGATGTAAAAACATTAAATCAGCACGATGTCTATTTAGTTTTTTTTTTTTTTTTTACGGTATAATAATGTTCCCGTTATTATTTTGTGCATATATAAATAAATGTTATTCTGGTTTGAGAAAATAAAAAACAAAACTATGTCAGATGTTGAGTCTCGTTTTTCTCTTGTACTTTTAGAAGATTAATAAAGACAATGGGTACGACGCCGAGTCGCTATGAAGATCTCTCCAAGAATGCGCATTTGGAGAAGTTTTGCGGCAAGCAAAGCATACTTGCAAACGACCCATTCTGGGACATGTTTCTGTCTTATCACATGCGACCACCCATCACGAGAAACGATCAAATAGAATTGGATTCCCGGTTAGACGTATCCTGTCAACAATTACTTGGAAACAATTTGGCCACTGGTAATTTTGGTACCTTGATACAAGTAGCTCTCATGCGTATCAATGATCTCCTTGCACCTGTTCAGAATCAGAAGTAAGTTTTGCTTTTCTTACTTTTTAGTTACATTATATAATTATAGATTTAATATAGTTTTAAATTTTGGTAATAAAAATGTTTTTATGCGGCTGAAAAAAAAGATGAAGGATTAGAAACATTTATGTGTATTGTATTTACAGTATAATATCGGCATGGCAAACGTACAATGCGCTGTTTGCCGTGAGATGTATTTTGAAATACCTCATCGAGACTGTCGGTGAGGAACAAATGCTAAAGCACATAGAAGCGCCGCAAACGACCGCAGCCAATGAGGCAATGTCTTCTTTTAGACTGGAAGAATTTTTTGAAGCATTGATAGAACTCATTACGGACGTACCTTTGTGGTGAGAGCAAGATTGTTGCATTTGGATACGCGAACTTTCCAATACTTTTAATACAATATTAATAAATATATATTATATGCTTTTGCAGCGATTTTACATACGTGGTCCATTTGGAGGCGATTAATTGTTTATTGGTGTTGCTCTCGGTGCAGTTGTTTTCTCAGACTGCGGCCGAGTACAGTGCCGTGTACAGGATAGCGATGCACGCGCATTCGAGTCGGCACGCGCCTGCCGTTGTATGCACATTGTTGCACAATTTTATTCAGCAGGAGCACGCTCCTCCGGGATTGCTGACGCAACAACCCGGTGGTAGCATTGTATTTAGTATCGCTGGTAAATATATGACAGTATCACAACTTGCCGGACGATCTGTTTACACGTAGGCGTTAATACGAAGCCGTTGTTTTTCAGCTGGATTGTGGAACGTGATAAGAATGGGGATAGGCAGCGGTTCGAAAAATATACAGATCGCGCATAACGGCGCTGCCGAGGACGAAGAGAAAAAGCGCGATATGGAAACTCCGCTCGCTAGTCAATCTTTATTACTTCTGTTAGTTCTGACGAATCATTGTACCGCTACGCAAAATCCGTACAGAAACGCGCTTTTCTCCTTTATAGACATGGAAGGTGAACATAGCAGGTTTTCGTAACGATTGATGTCGTGATGTGTGTTGTAAATAATTTTTTTGTTTTTTTCTTATAGAAAGTGTCCCGCCAGCAAGAGCGTCCGAAATTTTTAAAATTAATTTGAACAAATTATATAACACTATTTGTAAAATACCAAACACAGACGAAGTCACGCTTTTGCTATACATGCTGTTACACAGGAATTCAAGTGTGAAGCGGGACATAATGAGAAGAAACGACATACAATTATTGGCAAGTGATCGCAAAGCATACAGTTTTTTTTTTTTGCAATCATGTCTATAAATTTATTGTTCTCACATTTGAAATATTTGCAGGTAACTCCGATATTACAAATATTATATTATGCGCCGAATAACACGTCGCATCACATTTATATGTCCCTCATCATTCTCTTAATTTTAAGTGAGGATGAAATGTTTAACAAACGGATACATAAAATTGTGAGTATTGCAACAATACAAATAATGCTGTAATGATTTTGATACCAAGTAGTTCTTACATAAGTTATGATTTTTTTTTCAAGATGCTTAAAGGAGTAACGTGGTATACCGAGAGGTCCATAAGCGAAATATCGTTAGGTGGTCTCTTAATTCTGGTTGTGATCCGCACAATACAATATAATATGTTTAAAATGAGAGTTAGTATTTTTTATCTAATTTATTGTTGCGAATCACTTGCAAGCTCATATTGTTTTTTTTTTTTTACATTATAATTAGGACAAATATCTTCATACAAACTGTCTAGCAGCTTTGGCAAATATGTCCGCTCAGTTCACATCGCTGCATCCGTATGTCAGTCAGAGATTACTAAGTCTGTTCGAAACTTTGGCGAAGAAGCATACGAGATTAGAAGCAAAAATTCGTTCGCAAGCTCAGACAACGACTTCTGACAGTACTTGTATTGTTAACGTTAATGGGAACGCAGTTCCTTCTGAAAATCAATCTGCAAATACAGATTTGGTAAATTACAAGATATCTCGCATATAAAAAACAGCTCGATTTTATTAGAAACAGACTCGTTTATCGAGTGCGATCTATTGTTTCAGATTCAAGATTTAACTATACTGGAAGAGGTTCTCCGAATGGTGCTAGAAATTATAAATAGTTGTTTAACGCATAGGCTCGCGCATAATCCGAATCTAATTTACACTCTTTTGTATAAAAAAGACGTCTTTCAGCCGTTTAGAATGCATCCTGCTTTCCAGGATATCGTGCAGAATATTGATTCTGTAAGTTTCCGCTTTTCAATTCATTAATCAGTATTTTTTTTCCCAATATTTTACATTTTGAAGCGCACAGTAATTTAATCTTTTTCCGTAATGCGAGTGTAGGTTATCAACTTTTTCTCTTATAAATTGGAGCAAAAAGATCAATCCCAAATCGGCGTCAGCCAAGTATTAGCTACCATACAGCAAGGAACTTCAGAGTGGCCGCAGGATCGTTTAAGAGTAAGTGGGAAATTTGTAAGTTCGCGAACCCAAGTTCGGAAAGGTTTCAGATAACATTTTTCGCAATAATCTCTTTAAAATTTTATTTCTGTGCTATTCGTAGAAATTCCCAGAGTTGAAGTTCAAATATGTAGAAGAAGAACAACCGGAGGAGTTTTTCATTCCTTACGTGTGGGGCGTCGTTCGTCAGGCAGCGTTATTGCACTGGAGCGCGGAGAACATAAAATTGTTTTCCTCCAATAACGCTGAGACAACAATCATTGTTTGCTGATACTGAGATGAGGGGTGCATTCTACTATAAATATTCAGAGCGGTGACGTAAAAAAATAACAAACTCGTAAGTTTATAAAAAAAAAAACCTGTGTGGACACAGCAAAGATATAAATAATATTTTCGTTCGAATAGCGAAGGAAGATGGAAATTCGAACAAATTTGTATTATTATATATTCCAACAAAGACAGTACATATAAATATTTGAAGTATTGCACGATATCTTCTCTTTAATCAGAATATTGCAAAACAGAACTTTTCTGACAATTTATCGTGTACTTTTATTACGCAAACAAGAACGAAAATTATATTATGATTACTTATAATTATTTTTAATTTTTTTTCTTTTTTTTTAATTTTCGTGTTTTCACAAGATTAAAGTATAAAATTAGTGTAAAGTACATATTTTATATCTTCGGAAATCGAAGCGTGTATCATCTCATTAGCTTTGGGATATGTTATTTATATATTATTAATGATATAGAAACATTATTACATTATTAATGATATAGAAACCAAAGTCACGAAAACTAAAAATGCACGATGCATAATGGAACTGATTGAAATTATTTTGCATTGAGAATACTACTATATCATATTATAATATATTAGATAGTAATTTTGTTAGTAAAAAAAGAATATATATTTATCAATATTCGCAATATGAAGTTACAATATAGTTACAAGTAATATAATTTACGGATGTCTATATAAACTTGAAGACTAAATTCCTTGCAGTGTCATCTTCCTGCGTCTTAGAAACGATTTTCTCCAAAAAAAAAAAAAAAAAGAAATAACTATATATAAATATATATATATAAATATATATATATATATGTAATTCTGGAACTAATATCACGTACCGTTTTTCGAGGTATTAATGTAGGAACAGAATGCAAGATCGAGGCTTTAGTGAGATATATATCTCATATACATATAGTAGCCTAATCGAAGTAGCATCAAGATATAATTTTGTTTATCACGTGTTCGCTCGTGTACTTGTAAATAATTATCAAAGAGCAAACCGGATAAGTTATATAAATTTCTATCAATCTAATTTAAAACATCATATTATATTTGTATAGTATTGCAACTGTTCGAGCTGTATATGTGCAAATAATAATTTTTATTTAATACATCAAACAATAAACTTCTGATATTTATAAATATTTTGCTTCTCTCTTATTTCCTATCAAACAGCACAAAGTTCATTGAAATGTGAAAAAAAAACACAGAAAGAAATCGCAAGGATAAATATGAAGAGGTACGGAAGAGAGAACAGAAATAATTCAATGCCCATTTTTAATCGGCAGGTCATTTAAAAAATGCATAAATACAAGAATAATCCATCGTGTGTTTGATCTCGTTCAAAGAGAATTCACTTCGGGAGACTGCTTCGCAGTGACCTGCCGGTTACACAATGGGTCGATTCACTCGTCGAATGTACATCTTTATTAAACAAATACAGTTGACGTCTTAATGTTATTTATAATGTCGTTATAGATAATATTTCATTTTTCCTAGCCTGTGCAGCGTGTATATGCGGCCGCGCGTGATCTTGTGTTGTGTATGTGTGTAATAGTTTTATCATACTATTGCTAATACTTCATTTTTTCTTGTTTTGAACGATTCTTCTTTCAGTTTGCAGAGTTAACAAGGTAATTTGACGTTTTCTGTGCGTCGTGGTGCAGACGCGCCGAGTAACTCAGTGTGTCACGTTAAAATTAAAGACTCGATTTAAGTCATAAACATTGCCTTAGCCATACGTCACGTTACGGCTTTAAAACGACTGTGCTTAGCATACAGATAGTATTTTTTTTTCTTGTTTATTTATTTAATCATAATAATTAAATTCCTTAACTGTATACTATATCATTACTTAATCTTATTAGTTAACACACAATCAATCTGCGATGGGAGGGAATTTAGTCGGCACTTAATGAGATATTTCATTACGTGCCCCTAGCTAATCTGTAGTTGATTATTTTTTTTTTTTTTTCACTCATTACACCGTTGCCGTGCAATTTACCACTTGCTTTTTAATTTTCAAAACGTCCGATTGTAATCGTTTTATTATTACGCGCGCCATTTCTTCAAGTTCTCGTCTTTTTAGAGCGAGCTTTATATGTACGAGATGTATATGTACGAGAAATAATAACGAGGTCCCGTGATAATGAAGAAAACGCGGTGTGTACTTCATATTGCACACATGCGTGATGATCTTTTTTACGGCTCGACAGTGCTCTAAGCGCTCAATTCCAATATTAATTCCGGAGGAAGGTACCGGGAAAATAAATCGCTCACGAAAATATACACAAAGCAGTCTCGTTAACGAACTTCCATATTTTCGATTTGGATTTGTGCTCCACTAAAATCAATCAGGACTCAATTATAATCGGATCACGTTTTTTTGTATCATATATAACGCACATCAACCAAAACTTCAATCAATTTCGGGTAACAAATAGAAGATAGTGGTAACAAATGCTGTATATTAACAAATTGTACTTTTTGCCCCGTCATTAGAGAAAGAAATTGCACTGCTAAAAAGTTTGCATCTCCGTAAGACAAACGTTTATCTTCTTTTTTTTTTTCTTTCTCTTTGCTGTGCTTCGAAAAAAAAAAGACCAGCTATATAAAAGTGGAGGATCAGACGAATGGCGTTCGCTCGGCGAAGCGTTATAATTTCTCGATTTACACGCGCGCGTGATCGCGCGTCTATACATACACGGTTTCACTGTCGTCGCATCGAGATACGTGAGTGTGTGTGTAAAAGTCGATACGCGTCGGTGGCAGCGGGCGTGTAATATGCGCCGAGAGGAGAACATCCCCCCCCTCGTACCGTCGAATAGACGAGGAGGAAGAAGAGTCCTCCTCCTTCGGAAATTCGGTAAATGTAATCCGGCGTGTGTCGCAACCTCCTTGATTTTTTTTTTTTTTTTTTTTTTTCAGAGCTCTCTCCTCTTCTCCATTTTCTCTCGGTTCTCTTCTAGAAATCCAAAATATTCCTCTGGCCGTTTTAGGCAAACGGCACGTGTATATGCGTGTGTAAGTTAGACGAGAGGGTATGAGACGGGTGAAGAGGAGTATGTATATTTTTATATACGTAAACATACATACGTACACGGGAGTACCTGTGCATATGTATATACGTACATGCTCTAGCTGCCTACAAAATTAGTACAATAGTACATTACAAACTCATACCATTTCTTTCTCTTTACCTCGTTCCTCTTTAATATCGACATCATTTGCAAACAGCTTAGATATATCTTTTTATGTATATATATTATATAATAGTATCATCTAGTTGGTTTTGTTGTTGTTGTTGTTCTGCGTACTCTTCTTCCATTTTTTTCTCGTCGTAATTATTATATATAATAATTTATATATAAGTACATCTTTAGAACAATTAAATTTGTGTGTTTCGAATCGCGTCTTTTTTTTCTTAGTGAGTTCTCGATTATCCAAAGAGACTTTTTAGTTTTCCGATATCTCATACGGAATAGCAAAGTTGCTTTGCGAGCGCTCACATAAATCTTAGAGCGTCTCTTGCTTTACGTTATCTGAATTATAAAGATCTCGTCATCATATTTGAATAACATCGTAAACTATGTACAACTTGGTTTTTTACACCGAGGAAAAAACTATTTTGAAAAAGAAAAGTTTGTTCAAGAAAACTACTCATTTGGTTGATGCTAATAACGTATTTATTTCAAGTATTTAAAATGCCTTATTTTTATTATTTTTTTTAAATTGAAGTATTATACGTTTAAGAGTGTATATAATTTCGAACATTGTGTTTTAATTTAATTTATATTTTAAATTTTACAAAATACTTGCTAAAATCGCAATTTTAATTAGAAAAAACTCTAATTGTTTAGTTTAAAAAAAATGATATATTTTAATTAACGAATGATACTATATGCTTTATGGAAGCAGTATTCAAACACGTATAAAATGTATCAGATATAAAATAATGTAATATGCATATTTATTTAAAATTAAATGCTTTTGAATAACAAATGCTTTAATAAACGATTACTCCCAACAAAAGCAAGAGCAATATTTTTCTCTCATTCAAGGAAATAAATGTACTTGATTTAAAACAACTTTTTTCTTAGTCTAGATAACTCTGGCGTATCAATATATAAAAGAGAAATATATTATCGTGTTACATATTGCTCATTATCAACGTTAAATCATTTAAGTAATATCAAATGTAAATAAAATACTATTATCAGTTCAATTGAATTGAAAAATTCATTGTGTGTCGATTTTATAAAATATCACTTTCCGCCGCGTGTGACAAAACAAAACATATTTCTTTCAGAATATTCAAACAAAAGAGAAGTCTTTCGGTAGAAAAGATTTTTCGAGTATAATAAAAGAGACGGTGAAGCCGGCAAAACACTTATTGCGTAAATACAAGAGATGCCCCCGCATGTATGGTGGTTATCGAGCAAACTTGCTTGCCGCGGAGATATCTTTTCCGCTCCGATTGTTTTTTTTTTTTTTTTTTTTGCACGCTTCCTTCTGACTTTGTTGCGTCAACATCGTGATACACCCGCTTCGAAGTGGGTGGATATCACGATGAATTTGACGATCAAACGAAATAGAAATTTCATCCCTCCTATAAACCCATTGTATAATCCACCACCGTGAACTTACGAACTCTCTCATACTTCATAATTTAAGCATACAAACGCGCGTGTGTACATACATTTACGTAAGCTAATTTAGACACACTTGTTAAAAGGCCAGATCCTTTTCTTGACTTCGCTCGATTATTTCCGCGAAAAAATTTCCAAATTCACTTGTCGAAATATATATCTCGGTTGATTTTTTTATTTCAATAATATAGTGACGTTTGCGATCTTTATAAAATACGAGATTACATTACGATAAGATATTCGCGTTGCACAATGTAATAAACGTCACGTTAGAAAAACTCTAGAAAGAAAAGAAAAAACAGTACAAAAGCAAGCGTACACACCGGTATATTTTGTTTTTTTTTTACGTATATATGTAATATATGTATAAGTGTATATGCAATCTCTGGTGTTATCAGGAACAGATAAACGATTATACACGTCTCTCTCTGTCTTTTTTTTCTTTTTATTATTCTTATAGTCATCGACCTCCGCTTTGGAATAACCCAAATCCTCGATATCGAAGTGTGTATATATATATATATATATATACACATATATATATATATATATTTTATGTATCGCGCGCGAGTCGGAGAAATGCGTAAGAGAGGGTGTATCGTTACGTGTCGAACCTCCCCGTCGCGGAACGGAGAGAGTTATATATATAGGTATATGAGAAGAAAAAGAAACTTGCTACACTCTTCGGGAATCGAGAAACAAACTGCATTTTGTATATGGCAAAGTGGCGTACGTTTCGCGACCGCGGAATTTTGCCGTCGCGGAATCGCTCGTTGACGAAAAAACGTGTTTTCCAAAAAACGTTTCTTTTCTCTCTTTTTTTTTCTTTTTTTGTCGACGAACCCCTTATAAAAATGATATGATATGCTCGTTGGAAAAATAAATTGTTCATTATAGTTCCCTATACTTTGAATATAGATATATCCGTACACGAGTTCTCTTCGGTACTAGGTGCCTCCGCCGAACGATTCGGTATAATTCTAGATTTATACGCAGGACACAGACAAACACACAGACATATACACACACACATACACACACACACACACGGGAGGTGGGATCCGTTCATTACTTCGCGGCGAGTATATATGCGATATCGAATGCGCAGTCGTCGTGTCACCATTTCGGCGACGAAAGAGAGAGAGAGTGCGAGAGAGAGTTAATGTACCTTGCGATGGGATCATTGCACGTGTGTGACGCGTTTTCCGACGCGAAAGACCATCGACAGGCATTGTGTGTCGCGACTCGTGACAGGTCCGCCGGACGACGACGACGACGCGCGTTCCGCGCGGAAACGTCATCCGGCGGGAGCACGACGGCGTCCGTTGAACGCGTCCAATTCTTAACTCCTAAACAGCCCGTTTTACGATAAACGTCTAAAATACAATCGGAACTTTTCGCAATGGCGCGTGTCGGACGTGGGAACTGAAAAAGCGCGCGGCGAATGTAAACAAGTTTACACGATAGAAAAGGCTCTGTTGGTGCCTCGCACGCGCGTGAAAATTCAATCGGAAAATCGCCGTGGTTTTCATGCGTTATTGCAAAAAGTTCTTTGATATAACAATACACAGAGCAGTGCCCGTCGACGTCGACGGGACGACTGACGAAAAAACGCGGTATGAGAGAGATTTGCTATTAAAATATACATACGAGCAGAGAATTCAACACGTGTGTACTACTGCTGCTTAAAAGGCACGTAAAAATCAGTTTTCTCTGTGAAAAGAGCAATTGCACAATATGACGCGTCTTGCGTGTTGGGAAAATAAACGAGAGAAGCATGCTCGATGGCTCCTCCAGCCGCTGCGCATTACTTTAGAATAATCATCTCCTCGAGACGAGACTCTCACCACAGAATAATGAATGGACGCTTGCATATATATATGTGTGTGTATGTATAGAACACGTGCGTGTCGCGCGCACATAAACAGCGTTTTACGATACCCACCGTTAGTCGTTGAACACTTGTAGGAAAATTACAAATTTTTTTTTTTTTTAATTTTCGAAAAAAACCGCGCGAAAGAGAAATTCACGTGTCAAGCCGCGATTCTTCACGTGTCAAATAATTTTGCAATTAATTAGACATGAATATTTATATCAGACAAAAATTACGTAACATATGAAGCAAACCGGCTCGCGCGTAGACTCTTGTCAAATATTTGGTTTCCTTCGAAGTGTTCGTTAAAAAAGACACTTTTCTCTCTGTACGGTCGGTACGCCTCTTCTAAAGGCGGCCGCTTTTCGCATGCGCGCGCGCGCACACACATATACGGATATGATGCTATGCCGATTACTTTAACGTTGAAGCGCTATCATAGGATGCGTGGCAAGTCCTTACTACTGTGTGTTTTTTTCTTCTTTTTTTCTTTTTTTTTCTTTAATCTTCTTGCAGATCAATCAGGAAGGAACATTGTGCAAAAACCGATCGAGAAGGCGTATGTAACGTATGTATTTAAACTTAAAAAGTAAAACTGGAAACTCTCGGGCAAGTATCGTTTTATGGCCCAGGCTCAGCCCGTTTCGCGTGTGCTTTACACCGAAGCGAGTGGTTTTGACTTCATATTCTTACCAAGCGCGTTCTGCCGCCGTGTTCACGTTTTTTTTACCTCGCGTATCTCGCGTATCGCGCGAGCGAGCGCTTTTTTTTTGATCAAAATACGAAAGACACAATTATTGCAAATTACATTCATGAGATCAAATGTATGCGGGCCTTATGTAAAAGAGTTTAGAGAATGAGGAAGAATATAGAGTCGGCTCAGCGCTGTTTCTTCATTAAAAACTACGCTACCGGGCCGTCCTGTCTATTTTATTACTAATAATAATAATAATAATAATAAAATAACGAAAACAACTATCGGTAAAAGTAGCTGGATATAGTCGTAGCGTTAGTACGAGTATAATAATAAAATAGCAATAATCCGTAGGATAGAGTAAAAAGGAGGAAAGATATAGGAGTATAAAAAAAAGTCCCCTTGTCCTACTATACTGCTCTACCAATGATGAGTCAAGAATATAAATTAATTAACTGCCGTTAAATATCCCCATCGAAAAAGAATATTCTCGGCGGAGCTTAAGTATCTCTTGCGTGTATCTCCGATTCTACCAAACATCAGCGACGTGTGTTTTTCGTAGGTAGAAAGAGTTTTAACTATTCGATAAAGCGTCCCGCACTCTTACAGATATTTTTTTTTTCTTTTTTAACCTGGCGCTTAAGACGAGTACCAACTGAATGCCGTTTTTTTTATTTTTAATTACACCGACGACGTCTGTTTGAAGAAGGGGACGGATATAATAGACGATAACGCTCTCGCGTATGCAATTATAGGGATTAAGAATCGTTTTTAGAGAGAATCGATCGAGCGGTATGCGGAGCAGCTTAGAACGTTAAATCTTTTTTTTTTTTTTTTTTTTTTCTATTCTAGATTCTGAAAATTCAAAAGTGTAGTAGTAAATATCCTAATTTTTTAACGACGCGTCGTGATATCTGATGCACGAGGAACAAACCTTCGAGAAATATCGAACAAAACGCGTTCAACACGAGAAATTTTATCCGATAGATAATTATCCGATATTTTTTATTCTCGCGAAGTGAAATCTGCCAATAGCGCGAACCGTTTCGCGTGAAGAATCTTCTTAGCGGAAATACTTCCGAAACACGTTCAAGCGTATTCGGATGTACGATTTTGCGAAAAGAAGCGGCACGCGACCAGTACTCCTCTCAATGCCACGCGAAGAAAGGGGGATGTGTGAATGCTCAGTGTGAATATAGGTAGTGTGATTTAAACGTCACGATGATCCCACTCCAAATCGTGCGGCGAGTTGTGACGGCGGTGTCGGCCGTTGCTGAGTTCGCAGTCGTTTTCACAGTCGGAGCTGTCGAGGTCATCGTCCCGGAACGAACCGTCCTCGGAGTCGGAGCTGCCGGAGTCGTCTACATCTTCGTCCCGTTGGCTCTGGTGGTGCTGATCGTGCTCCGTCAACCTGTCCATTGGGTTTACGGTGATGGCAAGAGCCGAGTCGTCCCAAGCCATCTCCGTTTCGGCGGCGAGTTCGTCGCCGGCGGATCGTCGTCGCTTGGCCGCTCCACGAACTCGTGCGGCGCCTACCACTGCCATCAGCAGCAGGAAGCCGATACAGGCTGCGGCGACAATGGTCACGGCGTGGCTGCCGCTAGCGCCGCCGACGGTTCTGCTGCCTTCACGAAGCGCGGCCGTTGCGTATTCCTCCATCAGATCGGCGTGATGCGGCGAGAGCTGCGCGTGACCCGGTGCCGGCTCGACGATCTTGGCAATGGGTGGTTCCCCGGGCGTTGTATGAGGCAGAACGGTCGTCTTTTCTTTGGGATGAATAACGGCCAACGTTTGCACGTACTCGTTGCTGGCGAAACGTCCGCTCAGCTCGGAACAAGTGAGCTTGAAGACACGATCAAGATAATAAGCCGGTTTACGGTTCGTGTACATGATGAGACGAATGAGTTGCTGGTAATTGTAAGGCGAATCCGCACCCGAGAGAACGACACCGTCGCGGTCGACGCGGGCGGCGATGTCGTGGAATGAGAGCAAAGCGTCACCAGGTAATCCAAGACTCTCATGATCGGGATTGAGGCTCGGATAAACGCTGACGGCGCAGGCGTCCAGTCGGGCAGCCGATCCTGCGGTGACGCGCGCGTCCGGGAACACGCGAACTCCCAGCCGGAAATCTGCGTATTCTCTGGCTACATAGCCAGTACCGTTAACAGTAATACCTGGTCGAGGAGGAGGCAATACAGTGACGTAAGATTGCACGGTCGGTATCGGAAGAGGTGTGTCCTCGCTGCCCTCGCAGACAATCGTCGTGTCGAGACGGAAATTACGACGACCAGGTGTTGGGAAACGCCGAGAATTCGAATAGCCGATGCGACGTAGCAGAGTCTCGACGTTCGTACGATTGTCGCCGTCGATGCGCACTTCCGTTAAGTCGGAGTTGGTCAACAATTGAGTACCCGGTTGCAATAGGTCCATCGGCGGCACGTGGATGCCTTCTTGGCAACGTCGCAGACACGAGAGCACTTCCGGTTTCTCGTTACGACCGACCAGGACGGATAAACCGGCGAGATAGCCGCGGAAGTGATGTTTGGTCTTGTTTTCGGATCCCTGCCAGCAAGCGCCCACTACGAGAGTAGTGTTGACGCCTTTGGCAGGATGTAGAGGCCAGTCGTCAATGACTTCGGGATTTTTCTCATCGGCGCGCCATTCTTCACCGTCGATGTACAGGCCGACGCGTGGGAAATCCACCTGGATCGCGTAATGATGCCACTTGTCGTCGCACACCTGGCCGATCTTCCAACGCCACTCGGCAGCGCGGAAGATATTGGGATCGCCCTCGGAGAAGTCGCGTCGCAACAGCAAAATCAATCTGCAGTTCCTTATGAACAGGGCGTAATGGTGCCTATTCATCTCTGTAATTGAAACGGCGCGACGTTAGTTGCACCTTTCGCGACATCGCCCGCGCGTAATAAAGTGTAGAGAGACGCGCGCGCGATGGGCGTTAAAGCGCGAGGAGGATAAAATTTCATGAAAGGCGACAGAAAGGATGGGACACACGAAAGGACGAGAGAGAGATAGAAAGAGAACGTTTATAACGGAGGATTACACGTTGCTCGTTGGAGACCGGTTCGGTATTTAGAAAGATTTGTATTTCCGAGCGGCTGGATAGGTCGGATATTTGAGTTTAACTCTTCGCGCGAGAGGCGAGCGAATGCGAGCGACGACCTATATAAGCCGCGCGCGCGACCTGATTTCTTGCCAAAATTCATTCTGCGCAAGGATTAAGCCGCTTTGTTCGAAACTTCACTATAATACCCCGGCGTTTCCGTGAAGTGAACGTGTATATTTTAACGCTCGAACGCTCGCACTCTCGGCGCGATAATGTATTCCGCTAACAACACACAGTCGGCGAACGTCGTTTGATATCAGTACGAGCGCTTATCAGCTTGTCTAAAATGATTATTATCTTTTCAAGATATAAAGGGAAATGGCAATTACAAAGTTTTAGCCCTCTCTCCTCCGTTTTCTTGCCGTATAAAACCAATTAGGATAATTGCAACAGAGTGGTAAACGTCAAGAATAACGTAGTTGACTTGAATAGAGTTAGTTAGTTTTCATGATTTCCGTGCTGGTTTGGTCACATTGACAAAAGTAATCGCAAAATTTATGACTTTTCAACGGAATTATTCAGACAATCTTTCCTGAAAAGTTTTCTTGTAGATCATATAAAACATAAAAAGAAAGTAATAAATAATACGTAAAAATATGATTCTATCTCACTCAAAGAAATAATTATATCTTTCTTCTTCAAACTCTCTACGTTGTTTCATTATTTACAAAACAAACAAAAAATAAAAAAAATAAAAAAACATTTTCTACAGTCGCCAAACTAATAAACTTGAATTGTACATAAAAACTTACTGTGATCGTCGGCAGCGCACAGGATGTGCTCTTTGATATGCGGATCTTGTCGCGGACGCGGTCGGTGTTTCACCCAGACGCCGATGGTAAACTTCTGCGCTAAACTGTGTTCGAGTACATCGTTCGGCACGATAGCGGCCGAATCCACTCCGTCGAACTCGAAAATCTCATCCGCTTCTCTACCTTCGTCCCTCGATAAGGACGCCGTCCAGGAGGTCGTAGGTCCAGGTGTAGGCAGCAGATCCACGCTATCTCGCGAAGCGCCGCACAACTTTCGCTGACTGCGAACCCCGTAAGTGTCGCGGTCGCAACCTTTGCCGATGTGGTCGGTCGCCAGAGTCAAGGTGGCGCGCACGTTGCGCAAGATGCAGGGCGCGTCGCAAAGATCAAGTCTCGCCGACGGAAGAAGAGGTTGCGCCCCAACTCCAGCGGCGTAGTCGACCCTCTCGGGAATGCCTCGCCAACCGGGGGCGCACACGCGGTTCACCTTGACCGTCACCATCGCCGGCGCGGATTGCTTCATGCCGCAGTCATAGGCGACCACGCTGAGGATGTAGTTGTGCGATCGCTCGTAGTCAAGCGGCTCGGTATTGCGAATCGCACCCTCATTGTCGATGATGAATGGCTGATCGGCAGTGAGAATCTCGTATTTGCACACGTCGCCAAATTTCGGCGTGCAGTCCCGGTCGGACGCCTCGACGCGCACCACCTCCTCGTAAAGGCGACCCTCGTCCACGGTGCTGACGTAGGCCGGTTGCAGGAACTGCGGCGCGTACTCGTTGACGTCAACCACAGTAATATGAACCGTGGCGCTGGAATTGAAATTGAAGTATGCATACACACATGTGCACATCAAGGTCTCTCACTATTTCTCTTCTCGGGGCGATGTGTGTGTGAGAGAGAGAGACAGAGAGAGAGAGAGATATGTAGATATGCGCGCCGCGTGACAAGACTTAGAGAATGTCGGATTCTCCGGATTCCTGCGTGTTTCTCCATTTACGTGCACTCGCAATTAATACTGTCCTTATTTTGTTGGATTTGCTAAAAATACGCGAATCTGTTTATTTTTGATAAGCCGTAAAGAGAAGTTTAAAATCGAAGCGTTGTAAATATATACATACATATATATATATATATTTAAACGCGTCGTCGGACCATCACGGATTTAAAGGATTTATATTTGCAGCCATCAAGAAGATTATTTTGACTATTTTCAGGACGAATTACAGCCGAGGATTTGCGCTCAATCCGCAATGGATTTAAACGAGCTTATTTCCAGTTATAAAGCTTGCTTTAATAACTTCCACGTCAAATGGAATAATTAGCTGCTTTTTGCTGCTCATAGATATATTATCTCCGTAATGAATCTAAACGATTTTTGTAAGTAATGGGAATTTGCACACACCGCAGTCACTCTCTCTTTCTCTCTCTCTATCTCCCGTGTCTATATAACGTACAAAGCGTTGTTGGCGCACACGTGCTGATACAAGAAACATTTTAACAGTTGACATAACACGCGTATGCATTATTCCGCGCACGCCTGTTGAAGACGAAATCTAAAAAAGAATCACGATCGAGCAAATACTGTCGATATACTTAATGTAAAACATTTATATGACAGCGTCCGTTCTGGAGCGGGAAATTTAATATGTGGCGTATAACGGAAAAGTCAATAAAGCAATACCGCAGAGACCGTATACGTATCGGGCGCAAACGATTGAATTTCGACTCGGAATTGTTTCGTTGCCGAAAACAGGCGTTGAAACAACCGGCCAGTTCGAGTTACACACGCGCGGAATCTATTCGCGTTTGAAATATTAGACACGGCGAAATCAAACGATGCGACGCGCGTTGAAAATCCGGCGAACACTGCATCGTCGTGCAGTGTTGTACAGCGGTAAATATACTCGAGAGTCGCGATCGGCTCTCTCTTCCGCGGTAATGGCGCGATAATACACTGGGCTTGTGTATGAATATCCTAATTAGAAATTACGACGTGCATTATCGGCGAGACTACGGTGCTCAGCCACGCGATACGTCGGCCGATCGATATCGCCGCTGTAATTCCACTGCCGGCCATCGTATTAAGTAAGTAAAATTTCGTTGTTACGTGACTTCTATCATATGAAAAATTCACCGTGAAATCTTTTATATCAAAGCACATCGTGCCGCACGTATATACGAGGATGTTTCACTATTGATCTGCCATTCGTTGGCGGCGATTCGGCGAGGTGAGAGACAGAGAGAGAGAGAGAGAGAGAGAGAGAAGAGAGAGAAAGAAATTCCGAGAGACGAGTTTGAAAACAGGCGAACGTCGTATCTACTATACTAGATTTTCACAGTATAAATTATCTCTCCAATTGGCTTATCCTAATTTTGTCCAGGATAACGAAAAATTTATTGTGTCCGTTATCTAATGGTACCGACATTATGTTCCTGACACGCAAAATTAACATTCCACTTTATGTTCCACGATTCCATTTGTAAATTAAACTTGTATTTGTCCTCGTGTAATGCAAATTATTATATAATTATTATATAATCTAAATTATTAAAAGACATAAAATATAATATATTTTTATACGTCTCTCTACATAAAAATTTTCATCATTTTCTCTAAACCAGAATTTATCCGTTTTTTTTTTTTTTTTTTTTTTTGACGCTTTCAATTTTATTCTCTCTTCTTTACGTTAAAATTTCTTACGAAGAAAAATTTCCTTTTCTTCGATTTATATCTTATTAAATCTTATCATTGCGATAGTGCTTTTTTTTTCTAAAGAATGCACATTTATCGGGAACCGAAGATTGAGAGCGAACGGACGCGAGGGAATAGGCGGCGGTAGTTATCGCTTCTAGAGAGACGGGCGTGAAATCGCGCAGTCTGGTAATGAGAAAATTTGTACGCTCGATGCCGGAAGTTATTTCCTCATTTAGTCAATACACGTCGCGCGCGAACAGTAGCGTGCGCGCGATGCGCCAACGCGAGCCAGAAAAATTGGTATTGTACTGGCGCGACGCGCGATCCGATGACCCACATTTAGAGATGACTTATTACGACTTTAACTGCAGATAAACACAGGATAAAGACGACGCGTTTTCGATGTAATTCAGTGATGTAATTCATACGAGTGTCTTGTCGCTCGTTAGCGGTTTTTCCGAAATTAACAAACGTTATACTGTGTGTCATCACAGTATTAAATATATAATTAGAAATGTGTATAATCAAACATAAAGTAACGCCGTAACAGACACAGACACGGTGAAATGAAATATTTAAATCCTTCGAGAAATGTAAATGAATCCGTCGCCGTCTCGGCAGCGCCTGTTATCTCAACACCTTTTTCAGCAGAAGTTTCCTTCCAGTTATCTAAGTACGCAGTAAAAAAAAAAAAAAAGATAACCGTGCGCTCTGTATGAAGAGAGGCGCGACGAGGTGCAAGTGTAAATTTTTAGCTAGCTTATCTGAGTGCCGAGGGCATCATACGATACGGAACTTTTTTACTTACTAAAGCAGTCGCGTGCTGTGTGAACCGGGACTTGACTCTCGCAATTATAAACTTAGGTATAGTTCTCTTCCCGTATCGTGTCCATTCCGCTCTACTTTCGTTAAGTTTATCCTTATCTCGGAGAGTTTCTCCGAATAAACGCGCTTCCTGCATTACGCGGCAAATGGGAAACACGTAATAAAAATTCACGCGACTGTCTGTCGCATGAAGGTGACGACAGAGGATGTTGATGATCCAATGAATTAATATACGTAAGAAGAAGTGAAGAGAGGGGCGAACGCGAGAACTTACTTCTCGGATTGCGCCCCGTTGCAACCGACCGCGGCGATGTCGAACTTGTAATTACGGCGTTTCTCGCAATTCAAGACTCGGAACGCTCGCAGCTCGGCCATCCCCTTTTCCTTCAGAACGATTTCGAACGGCGCCTCGCCGTGATGCTTGTTTGCGATGCGGAAGGAGCAAACTTTCGTTCCCAGGGCGCGGATCTGCGGTGTGACCTCGACCAGAGTTTCGTTCTCCTTGACCAGGCCATGATATCCGCTCTCGAGGCTCTCCAAATCCAGTCGTGGCGCTGCGAACATATACGTGATATGACTAATCAACACCTCTGCGAGAGCCGACGTCTTCCTGTTTTACGTGGAGACGTGCGGAAGTGGAAGAAAAAGACCGCGCGCGCGCGCGAGCTCAGTTTTCAGTTTCGCCATTTCTACGACGAAGTCTGACGGCAACCAAAGCTCCTCACGTTTCTCGCGGGAGCTTACAGTTAGTTTTTCACTTCGTTTTGTTTTGTTTTTGTTTTTTTTTTTTTTTCCAACGAAGATGGATGCTCCGATTTCGCCAACTTTATCTCGAGAGACGAATAGCGCGTCCACGGTGAATCTACTCGTCCCTCGGTTTTAAAACGCACGGGGGCGAAGAGGAGAGATCGAAATCGGTATTGAAGCCAATTCGCGCACGAATCTACATAAGCGTTATGGGCATAAGCATATCATATTCCGGTCAATAAAACCCTCGAAGCGCGCAATGCGTTACGTTCATGCCGAGAGCTCTGCAATGAAATTCATGCTATGAGTTTCATTGGCGGAGACGCTTCTGCGCGCTGTGTTTATGTCGTTATGTAAATTCGTGTGCTTTTCTCGAGCGGTGTGGATTTCAGATTTTGTGCTCCCATTTTTAACGAGGCGTTAAAAATTAATTGATCAATTTAACGTTGGTTGCGGAAAATTTCGTTTAACATGTGTCGGCGCGCAAATAAAAGTCGGCGAAATCTACCATCGCATGTGTAACACAAGAGAACTTTTTAATTAAGCGGCGCGAGCAATATTCGGCGCGCGGTTTTCAGCAGCGAGGAGGGGAAGAATTTGAAGTTTCGGTGAAAATGGGTTAAGTGAAACAAAAGGGGCAGCAGCTCGTTAACTCGTTGTCAACTTTCTTCAACATACGGATAATGAGAAAAGCGTTAAACAACTGTAGCGTAGGGATATGGAGGAGAGAGAAAAACGTTTGTGTTCTCGTTTGCATCTGTAACGGTGGCTCATAATTATGCTGTTAATTACTGACGCTGGCAGTTTGAGCTAGTAGTCAACAACTAATATCCGTGTTTCCTTCATGTAAGCTTCTTGACACAACACTGTGACCTAGAACTTCCCCAGGACCATATATGTATATAAGAGCTTCTGCGAACGAGAGAAGTTGATTTTGAACAAAAATGTACACAAGTTCGGAAAACTCAGAGAGTGAGAGAGAGAGAGAGAGAGAAAAGTTTTTTCCGAGTACTAGTTTTATAAATAAGTAAAAATGGAACAAAAACTTAGCTAATTAGACCGACCAGTATAATTTTGAGATTTTATTCGCGAGATTACAAGGTTTTTTTCAACCGTTCACTTCCTCATTTTAAAACGAAATTTTAGTTTTAAACGTTAAATTATTAGAGCGAATTGTGAATATTAAAAAATACTATAATATTTTTCGAGTAATATAATTCACTTTTTTCGAGAAAGATTTGTTTCAAAAATTGTTACACGTCGGATTTGATATACTTCATACAAAAGGAATTCCACGGAGATTCTTGAAGCGAAAATTGGGCAGTGTGTGAAAATTTGATTTGCAACAATTTGCTTCCCGTTCTAAACCGGTGAATTTATTTCGCTAGCACCAGATTTCCATATTTTCGCGACTATATAATTCGGATGTTAATGCGAGCATATTTTAAATGAACAACGAGTAATTATTTATGAGCGGCCGCTTTTGATCGTGAAGTGGGAGTCAATTATGAAACGTATGCATAATATGGTTTTCGATTATCTCGCAATTATCATCACAAGAGACGTCAAAGCTGACATTTTGCTGCCGCCTATAAAATATAATCACTTACATATGTATATTTGCGACTTCTTATGATTATATCCCGCTAATACGTTTGTATACCGCGCAAGTATTTGTATAGTCAATATATAAGGATAATTTTCGTGTCTCAGCAACATCACAAATAACACTACTTAAAAGTGAAGTTTCTAAGAATGCAATCGATTTATTATTCGCCCGTACGAAACAATTTGCAAGAAAAACATTACAAGATACATCTCCCTTTCTTAACACGTCAAAATTTAATTTTTTATTATACTAATAATAATAATAATAATAATAATGTAAGATATTACTGAATTTGAAAAAAAGCTTATTACAAATGGCACCGTTTTAATTAAACCACTCGCGCGGGTCTTCTTCAAACTTGGTCGTCTCATTAGAATTATTCAGTTCGATCGGCGGAGACATCTAATTTCAGCATCCGATAATTACCGTCGCAATCGTTAATTAACTGTGCGAAATATACTTTGACGTATACGGCGTTATCGTACCGGAATATCGGAGCTGACGTTGCCTGAAATGCATTCAATTATCGCGACATGCAACCGCGGGATGAGCAATAAAGAGAGAGAAGATGTATATATATACATATATATATATATATGTATATATATATCGCTAGTTTTTGGGGGAAAAAGCTCGGAAATATTATGAAACACAATATCGCTGTGTGTATATCGTCGATGACGGGAAGCGGTCCTTCTAATCTTAGTCAAAGAGAGAGAGAAAAAAAATTTTCCGGGGTAATTAACTCGGCCCTACGCCGAGGCATCCAAATATTTTTAACGCGGTAACACGATATCCTCCTCTCTTCTCTCGGCGATGGGACGCGCCGAGAATATTAGATTCACATCACTTCACTTTCGTCAGCCCTTGCCCGAAATCAGTCTAATTTTACCCCGGTTTCCTCCCGAATGTGATTCACACGTTAGTTTGTTATTCCGACGAGAGCATGACTAACACCGTCATTCGGTGAACGATCGTAATCGAGCCCCGGATAATTGACTGAGGGGACCCTCTTTCTCTCTCTCTCCCTCTTTGCGCGAAAAGTGCATTTAATTAAGCAGATAAAACCGCGTAAGGCTTCTTAAATATCATCGTGCACGCGTGTACGGTGATGTAAAAAATTCAAAGTATTATTTTTAAAAGCGCAACGATAATTCTGTACACATCTTTCTCAATAACGTAACGCGAACGTTTTGATCGAAAGCAAACGGGAATATAAAAGATCTAAATTGTTAACCGACGAAACGTATATATATCGCGCAAAGTGCATTGTCACGTACTGTAATACAAAGCCGTGATGTCCGCGTGTAATATAAAACGATCGATGCGGTGATTCTTCATCTGGATATTATTCCGTTCGTTTATCAACGCGCACTCTGTTTGGTCTATCATCGCACGTATTAACGTCATCCATCTTTTTGTTTATATCAGGTGCGAGTCTCCCGAGACTGCAGAAAAACCCCGCAGAGCCGACCTCTCTGCCAGATGCGACGCGAAAAGAGAACTACGTTACACAGACGAGCGAAGGAAGATAAAAGAAAAAAAAAAAAAAAAACAAGGCGGAGAGTGCCGCGTATTTCTCCCAATGGCGAGCGAAACCTCGGTGTGTCGCATCGAGACGCATCAGCATTTCGAAAATTTTATCGCCGTGTCGTTCGCTCGCGCAAACGCGCGAATAAATTTCGCCGGAGTTTTGCATAACTCAGCTATTTTCGGCGTTCGGTGAATTTTGTTTTACATTAACAAGAAACAAGTGTGAGAAATTTTTAGATTTTAATGAACATGTTTGCGCGCAACACTGCGCAAAACAATTAATTAACCATTTAGGACACATATTTCAAAAATATATTGCGTTACTACATCTATACACAAATTATGAAGAATGTAAATGCAAACATCAAAATTAACAATATGCCGGTCAATTGATTCCTCACAGAGTAAAAGTAATTTTGCAAATAACATGTTTCACATTTTGTTGCTCGTCCACTGTGCACACAAGACTTAAAAGAACGAATTGATTTCGATGGAAATGCGGAAGACCCGAAAGATGTCAAGGACTCCGCTCCGAATTTGTCCGTCGTCCACGACACCTTTTTTATTACGTCACGCGTCGGCTATGTAAAACCTGTCAGGGGACTCGATATCAACAAAACCGAATGCGGTCTCGACCCGGGAGTGCGGTAGATTCCCCCCGACAGATTTCTTTCTCTCTCCCCGTGACTCTTCTCCCGTGATCTCTCGTGGCCGATTTCTCGTATTTTCGAGACCCGTGAGCGAAAGAGGAACAAAAAAGAAATCACCCAACAAGCGGAGGGTTAATAGCCGTCTTTCTTTTCTCGCCCGTTTTCACGCGACGGCAGCATATCGACCGGGTGGGCGCAGTGCAACGCTTAACTCGTCGTCGTTGTCGTTGTCGCGCGACAACGCGAAATACAACGAGAGACGTATCTACTAGAGAGCGAGAGAGCGAGAGAGCGAGAGAGAGAGAGAGAGAGCGAAAAAAAGAGAGAAAAAAAAGAGAAAGATAAAGAGAGCCCATCACGCACGCACGATGAAGAAACGAAAATCGCCATAACAGTTTCGGCGGGCCGCAGGTGCGATCCGTCCGTTGCACCTGCGAAACCGCCGCGGCGCCACGACGTCGTCGTCCCCGAAGAGAACCGTCGGCGGACGCGCATATGCGATGCGGTGCGTGTTAACGCGCTCTCCGCGTCGCGCTTACGTTCAGGTAAGCCAGGAGAATGAATGTAGGGCACGTTGACGCGAGGAAAAGAAACGAGAGAAAGGGACGGCGAGTCACACCGCGACTCACCTCCATGATCGTTGCCGAAGGAGCTCGACGGTGTCGACTCGAAAGGCGACCCGATGCTCGCGTGGGTGAGTCCGACACACAGCAAGCCCAGCAAGCCGCAGAGCATCGTTGTCGCTCGCGGTAGCATATTTCCTCGACAGCGAATCCTCCCGTCGCCCGTCGCCGTCGTTCTCCTTCTCGTTGTCGTTTTCGTCGTCGGCGTCGTCGTCACGAAACGTATCGTAATCTGACTATCCGCGCGGCGTGACTTACGCACCTTTACTACGCGTCCTTTGCGTTTATCACACTCTCGCGAGTCTCTCCAGCGGCGGTATCTCACTCGCGCGCGCACTCTCGGAGAACACTAACGCTTTTTAAAGGAGCATCGCTGCCTAACTGCACGGTGGGACGGACTTCTGTCGTGCGCGCTCTCGCTCGTTCACACACCGCACACACAATCGCGGAGTCAATATTTGAGCGGAATATCGATTTGCCGAGAGAGAGACGCCAGTGCCGTTTCTCGTCGCGATGCCCCGGAGCGGCGCTGACTGCCACCTTAAACCCCGTTCGCACGGTTTTTCCCGAACACGGAAATAAAACGACGTTTCGTTCGCGCTCTGCGCAGTCTCTGGATCGAATATCAAACGCATTGCCACGGATTTTTCTAGAATTACTTGACCGATTCTTATAGGCGACAAATTTTAACAAGCGCGACGTGGAACGGAAAGTGGTAACTTTAAATCTCATTTACAGTTAAACTCTCGGCCGGAGCAGCCGCCATTTTTAAATCGTTTATGCGCGACGCGCGTGGATTTAAAAAACAAACTATGTATATGCATAAAGTATTGCTTAAAAAATTCACACATGGTAAAAATTCATTTATTTATTGAGAAAACTAAATACTCTTTATTTATATCACACATGGATAAAAACGTTGAGTATAAAAAATATATAAATCTCTTTGATATAAAACTTTTAAATATTTTATCAAGTTACGCGTTACGTTAAAAAAGACCCGTATAACGAGACAAAACGCTATTTATATTACAGCTTATTTTTACACGACTCTTCTCCGTAAACAAACTTGAATTCTGCCTCATTTTCTTTATTATGTTCAAAAAAAACTTTAATTATCTTAGCTACCTCTTTATCATATTCAAATCTATGCTTTATTGGCGTCGCCTCTCGAAATTCATCCATTGTAATATCAGATTTATTGATTATCTGGTTGTGTGATAAGTTAACTTCTTTGGGATAAAAGGTATCTCCAGGCAGAACGGACACCATACCGTCCTTTAGATGTATGTGCACCTAAAAAATTAATTTGTATTGCCGTGAGATATTATTAAATATTTTCTTATCTTCAATCTATATATGTCAGTTTATACATCATTCAGTTTTATATACCGGTAAATATAACTGCACGCCTTTTTCACATTTCATTGCAAACTCTAACAGACCATCTATGTCCTTAAAGTTAGTTAATCTTGTAATTTCATAGTGTTGTGGCGGCGGCAATGCAAAATCCTTCGAAGACATAATATTCTCCGGGTTTTCCCACTGCGTTTGTTTCCAGAAATTAATTCTTTATAAATGAAAAATACATACATGTACTTATCATCAGAGATCACTTTTAAATGTCTTACTTTTAGATCTTGCAGCTCGCTGGCTTGGTACTCAGCATGCGGCATATACGGCATGCAAGCTAGGTAAAAGATAGTGTCAAAGCGTTTTTTAAATATCGTAGGTGTAATCCAGTTGCCCCATTCATGCAACGCCCACAAGTCCGGATAGCACTTGAACTTTTCGCAGAGAGTGATAAACTCCTTGGCGTCGTTGTGGACTTTGTTTCGCCACAATTCTAATTCACTCTTGGGAACTAAAAATTTAAGTACGTAAAAAAATGTCTATGACAAATTGAATCGACGTGCATAATTTTTTTCTCTCACCTGACATCTCTTTAATCCAATTGGAAGACGCCGCAGCGTCTCTCTTGTGTCTACACATTAACACTCCACATTCTTCAAAAGTTTCGCGAATCGCCGTGATGCGCAACGAGATTTCCCTCGGTAATTCGTTCGGCCTCGGTTGAAAAATCGGTGTCACGATCTTCGGTCTCAGAGATGCAAAACTATTGTCGTCGAAACCAAAATTGGCGAAGAGCTCGCGCCATTTCAAGTCAGCGTCGCTGGGATCTATGGCACCGCCCGGGAAAACGTATGTACCCGCGTAAAAACTCGAGTTTTGATGACGTTTTAGACATAGCAGATTATAGTTGTGCTGAAAGTATATAAATTGTTTTTTTTTTTTTAAACAAATCCACCATAAAAAACAGGTGATATATTTGTCAATAAATATATTTTTTCAATAACATGTTGTGACTTATGCGTGTATAAGTAGATTCTGATGCGCTTTGCAAAAACTTGACGTAGCAATAAACGAAGGATTTACACAATAAGATACGGCTGTTCGATTATATTGACGTCATTAAAGGCGATTTTTGGCGATAGTTCGAGTGACTTCAAATTATAGTTTAGTACACTTTGGTATATGTACCATACGATCGCCAAAAATCGCTTTAAATGAAAGCGATTCGACCTTGAACCCGTACCGATCGATAATAATTAGTACGACGAAACAAAATTTGAAGTTGGTCGTATGTCACGTGGTTATGTAACAAAAAATGACGAATGACTTTGCAGAGGCATAGATCGCAGCATTGTGTGTGAAATACAACATTTATTTTACATATTATATAAAAAGAAAAGAATCGCGTTTCTGTAACTAGCGTTTGTTATTGATAAAAATTATCTGTTATCAAGATATAAAATACACGCGAAATCCTTCTTTTCGTCATACTTATTGTCGGAGTAGTAGACTGAGAAAGGTATCGATCGATATTGTGGTTGGTTACAAACGCTACTTACGATTGTTAGCGATGCTGTGTGATTGTACTTTTGTGCGTTGCTCGCTGCTAGTATCAGACTCGCTGCTTCTCGCCAGGGTTTCATTTTTGTGTGCGCAATGATTTTACATGTATATCAATCAACTCTCTCACGTACTCTTTTACAAGAGCACAGAATTACATACAATCTTGACAGACTGCGTTCGGAAACGTCATTTGTGTCTATAAATTTTCTTTATTGCTCATTAAATATAAAACAAAGATGGAATGATGACGCTTGTGCGTACAGTAGGGAGTCACCATATCGTGCGGCTCCAGGGGAAGTATTTCTCGGAAATTTCTTCTTTAACTGCTCCTATTACTGCGCGCTCTTCTCCTTCGATCTCGGACCGTTGGCGGAGACCGAAGAAGAACGGCGCGCGATAGTATAGAGCATCCAAAGAAGAAATTCCCGAAAAATATTTCCCCTGGAGCCGTACAATATAGTGCTCCCTACTGTACACAAGTAGTGTTCCCAAACGTGGTCATAGTGTTGACGCTAGTTGTTTTCTGTTGATTATGTTTGAATCTTGATACTTATCAGTCTAACCTCAGTGCTGTGTCTATCATTACATTCTGATCGATTATGTAATTTTATATAAAATTGTTTTTTTTTTGCTTTTATTGGTTTCTACACATTGGATTCCGCGAAATTTTGCGTGCAGGAATCTCACGCAATAATAAAAATACTTTATACATAGTTTTGCTCGTCACATAAGTGTTCATCATGATAATCAGACGATTTGTTCCAATTTTACACGCTGAGAAAATAATTATCAACTGACATACAAATTAAATTATTCACACGTTTATTTGTACATTATAACAGTATAGATTCACAGTTAAGTACAATTTTTTAGTCAGATAACATCGAGCGTAATTTTAATAAAATTTGTCTAAACACGCAACACACGTTAAACTACGTTTTCTCCTTTATGTTGTCCTTCGTTTTTCCTGTCGCCGCGATCATTAATTCGTACAACTGACACACTTGTTCGTCCCGCAACTTTTCGAGATCCTCCTCCTTGAAATGTTTGCCCAGCGGTTTTCCCGTGTGAGGACCTTTCAACCCGAGTTGCTTGGCGAGAGAAATCGCGTAATTCTATATATTAGAGAGAAAATTTATACACAACATTGCATTCCGTCGGTCGCGAGCGAATTTCGTAGAGCGAACGGCTCTATCGACGGCGAGGTCGAACATAACCTTCAAACCTCGTCGAGTGCTCGCTCGGATAATTGACGTGTTGTCAACTTTGTATGTACTCACGGTCCACTCGTGAAGAAAAATAATCGCCTCGCTCTCCAAACATTTCTTGTGTCTACGGAACTCGTCGCGGGCATAATCGTTGCCCAAGGGTTGAATTTCGATCGGCAAACCGCGGTGTAACCTCAAAATTGTTTTGTACAGTATTCTAACACGCTGCACGTGTGTTCGAGAGGCGGCCATGACGTGTGCAACTCACACAAGTTCGCGCATACAGATATATGCGTATCACATTTATTTCCCGCAAATATCATTACGAAGTTCTGGCGATGTAATTTGTAACAAAATCGCTTAATTTGGCATGTGAACAATGATTAAGTGAATTAATAATTTATTTTTTGGAAAAAATTAGCGTGATTTAAATTACAACGGTAAATAATAATTCAATATAAAACAAAAATAAAGCGGATAATAATACATAATAATTAAAGCGGCTTGTATAAACATATAAAAACATTTAACAAAGAAAATTTATTACATATTTATCATAATACGTGCTCAATAAACCAAACAATTCAAGCACGTTCATAAATTTGGTTTTTTTTTTTATTTGATGGTTTAACAACTTACATGACTTATAAAAGTGTGTGAGAAATGCACATAAATGTATCATGCACTTTAAAACAAATCCAATTCTAAAAACTATCCAATCTGTACACACGTATATATAGATTTAAGTACTTAACACAATATACACATTCGCACGAAACAAAATTCCCGACAGATCGCGTAACACATTCTGTACGTTTATATATATATATCTTAATTTATACACAAAATACACCCGTCAGTTTCAATCCCAAATGAACACGAAACGTTTCTCTCCTTACTTAGAATGATCCTTAATTGGCACGTTACTACTGGCGCTCCTGCTTTCTTGCTAAAACTAGTTATCTTCTGGAGATCTAGCGTCTTGAATTTCCTACACAATATATAAACAAACATGAGTTACAAATGAGATGTGACGAAACTGATGTGTACACACACATGATTTTGTAAACCTTATTTTAAACATATCTGTTATTGAATTATTATTAAATTAAAGTTACTTGTATTATTATTAAATTATACATATTATATGTATTATATATATTATTAAATTATACATATTATACGTATTATTATTATTATCAAATTACATCACATTTTACTAGAATATAAAACCAGATTACATCACATTTTACGCAGATAAAAAATCACGTAGGAAAATAGAATTTTTGAATTAAATAAACTACTTTCCCGCGTTCCTTACCCTGTTTCTTTTATTTCCGTACTTGGACCAGAATGTGACCCGACACGTGGATTTTTGTCCAGTTTGCTTGTTGAAGACCGAACACGTCGAGAACGGTGGTGAATATAGATGAAGAGATACCGCGGGATTCATCGAGCTCGGATTTTCCACGCGATGTAGACCCAGCGAGTCTTGAACGAAAATGTGAAAAGATATCGTTTCTCAGAAAGAAATTGTATAGAAAAAAATATCGCATCTCATCCGTGATTAATACCATTTATAAAAATATATATTTTTTTAAAGAAATTTTTGCCGCGATTATTACGGGATTTATTTATTTGGTTACAAGAGTGTGATTAGCTTTAATTTTTTAAGATTCGTACCGTTGATGTAACAAATTTCGTTCGTATCGAGCGTGTTCCTCCCAAGTTCTTTGAGCTCTTGCATACCATTTTCCATTTCAGACTTTTCAGGCCAAGCGTATCTCGTCTAAAAGCAGCGTATTTTAATATCCCGATTTTATATTGCAATATGCATTACATTATTAGACTTTCAAATAGTTTGGAAAAAAATTACTTACCTCGCACAGGTTTCCTTGGAGAACTTTCATCACGCAGTGCGCGTTGGCATGATCGTGTATGGCTGATCCGTGACCTTCTCCCCAGCACAACACCATGAGATTGAACCTGCCATTTCCTTCGTCAACCAGATTCCTTGTATATCTGCACAAGGAAGAGAGTCACACACGTTTACACCTGGCAGTTTTCCTTTCAAGGTATTTCTTTGTCTATTATTTCTCTGACTAGTCACATTACATTCTTTATTGAATTTTCTAGACCTCGTGTATTTCAATAAAGTTTTATTCCGGTAGTACTACGTCACTTTTGTGTTTTAAATTTATTTTTAATAACAAAATTATAATTAAGTTTATCCTTGCAATAATTAAATATTCTAATATTTTTGCAATAATTAAATATTCTAATATTTTTGCAAATACATTCTCGGTACAGTTTTTTTTCGAATTTTTTAAGAAATAAAACACAAAGTGACTTTACTATCGTTCTTTTGCTGGATTCAAAATTGCAGAACATATTATAATACTATAAACGTAAACCCATACGTTTAATAAGTAAGTTCTAAATGTAAACACAAATTATAAATTTTCATGTATAGATGTGCAAATATCGGAAACACGGCGGCAGTAAATCTAGTAATGCTCGATCAATAATAATATTTCCGTGAAATTAGCTGTTGCTAATTAGTAATCTCTAGCGGATTTAGCAGATGCGAACATTATGAAATCTTCTATCAGGTTTACATGTTATGTATACCAACATTAAATCTGATTGTTTGTACGTATGCGGGCTACGTGTGTGTAACTTGAAATCGAAAACTAGTCTGGTTAGATATGAATGATAAATTTCACCAAAATTGTTCGCAATTGAAATGCAATACGTTCATTAAATTGAGAGCGAAAGAATCGGGGTTACGTATCACTTTCGGTCCATTTAACATTGTTCGTGTCTAAAAAAACTATTGATTACAATTTAAACTGAACTTTCATTAAAACGAGATAAAATTAACGAGATGTTTTTTTTTTTTTAGTATAACTGTTATAATTAGTGTAAAACAAGTTACGAATTTGGCTCACCGAACGCAATTACAATTCTGCAAGAAAAAAGAACTTGTTTCTTTTCGAATGAAGTTATTTAATTTTGAATTAAATTTTTAAACTGGATTATGCACACACAGACACACACACGGTTAATAGAGGATATTGTTAAATAATAAATTACGATATTTTGATATGTATTGGAGATATTTGTTAATAATGGAATCATCAAAATGCAGAATGTTATTCATCAGATATGTACGTACGTATCTGTGAATATTATACACAAATTGAGTGAATGTGTACGTGCTCCGACGATTTGTGATTTGGCGATCTGTAATTCCCGCGCATCTCGGCGGGCATAATTTTCAAGTTCGATATTTGATGTTTTGCGCAAATATTATACAATATGTATATGTTTTTGCTCATTTTTTTCGCAAATATTCAAATGTAAGCAGAAACGTTCTAGATCGTATCCAGAAAGGACTGTGAACACACGGAAAAGGGGAACGTATGCACGAAAGGTGTGTATATAACTAACTGTTCACCGGTCGATTGCCTTTGTGCGTGCGTACATATCGTTGTCGCTTTAAATAGCGGGATTTAGACATACGTGTATGTATCGCACATTTTTAAGTATTTTAATAACGGCGCGATTTAAAAAAAAAAAAAAAAACGGGATATTTATTCGTGAAAACGATAATTTCATGAAAATATAACGTGACTGTACGTGCGCTTTATGTGTTACACGTTGGAAAAAAAAAAAAAGAAAAACAGATTTATTTTTTCACGAAAAGCTGCTTTTTCAGTGGACGGAATATTCGCGCGGTATTACACGTTCCACTTCGTATTGACAGACAAAACCGGTAAACGTAGTAGTTTCCGTACTTTCCCGAGTCACGTGGATATCTCTCGCACACCGTGCAATTCCGTCCGTGTCCAAGGTGCTCGTTATCTCACGAACTCGTACAAACTCATTTTCATTCCCCCATTTGCGGTTGCTTGCCTAATCAAGAATCCGCCGCCAGGGTATCGGTGTAGGTAGCTATGGAACGGCCGTCAATTAGCGATGCGCTAAGCTACTTGCCGCCTCTGTGACAATAAACGTGATAAACCGGCATATATTCGTGATGTAACTAGTACTAATTTATTATTAAATATTAGATAAAACAATTATTCGAAATTTTTAAGTCTCACGTTAGCAAAGATATTTCTCGAACGTTTAACGATTACAGAGACGCTAATGATCTCCTTTGGTAAAACATGTAAATCTCCACCCTTGTACACATATATACCACGGAACTCAGTAGCGATCGTTGCAGCTGGTTGCAATATTTTCGAGGCGGTATCGCATCGTCGATGAACCCTAGAACGTTCGTTCTTATCGCGCAAAGAAATCCCCGGATCGCGCGTACTAAATCTTGTTTCGAGGAGAGATGTGTGTGCGCGCTTGTCAACATAGAGAGACTGGAGAACATATGTACGGAAATTCTCCTTCGATCTGGATTTAAGCAGCGCGCATTTGTAAAATCTATTACGTTGAATGAGATTATTCATTAGTTGCAAAATTGCAAGCGCTCTAAACACTTGTTTGCTTTGGAAACTTTCCATTTTCATGCTTGTTTTTTGATATTTTTTGTACTCAGCACGTTTCTTTAAACAAGATAGGTTTTTTTTTCTCGTAAAGTAATACTACGTTATCTATAAGTCGTATTGCGTTATTTGCCTCGATCACGAGATCGGGAGAGTGAATGCAAGCGATGACCCAATTCACCGGGGGCGTCTCTGACGTATTTTTTCGCTTTGGCACTCTCTCTCTCTCTTTCTCTCTCGTCGTCGCAAATGACGAGCAATTCACTTGTAACGTCGTGGAGAAACGTTAGTGGTGTTACGGGTCACTTCGGAACAAGGTTAGTAAATTCTTTCCACGTTCTACGGAAAGCACTGGACGATACGACGCGACGGTACGGACGCGAGAGAACGAGCTCGATGCGATAACCCATTCTGAACTTCGTCGTGTTAATTTTATTTCGCAATTCCGCATGGCGCGGTATGTGTATGCGTTCTATTTACATTCGACGAATACAGTGATTGGGGAAAATATTTGCTCTCGTCATTTAATTACATGTCGGCCTGCATCGTTGATCCTATCCCCGCCGCCGAATATTACAGAAAATTGACCATTACGTTGCGCGCTGATTTTGTTCATAATACTGCGATTACGATACTTCAATGCTCAACTAAACACTTGAAAAAAATATAGTGAATTTTATAGCAAATTATTTTGTGGATTTACCGTGTGCTACTTTTAATCACGTATGCAAACCTTTTTTTGTGACTTTTTTTTTGTGATCGCGATTTAAAAATACGACAAAAAATAATAAAAATTTAGTTTCGAATTTGTTTTTTGGAAAGTTTTTCATACATTCTGATATGATTATATTTTCTAAGTAATATATATAATAATAAAATAATCGTAAAATAGTTATAGTTATTGAACAGTTATAATTGTTATTTAATTAACTAGTTAAATACAGAAAACGAAAATCAAGATGAAATGGAGAGAATAAATAGAAATGAAACAACACAAAACTGAAAACATTAGATCCATAATTCTAGAACAAGTATTTCATAACAGTATAAAATCAAGAAGAAAGAAAAGCGATAAATTAAAGATATGTACGTAATATATTTGCCATAACATAATAATTCAACAAGAAGTAAAACTATTTCATGTATCAATAAAACTACATATATACGTCTTGTTAAACATTGAATATATAAGTAAATAAATATTAACGTCAATACCTATATCTATCAAACTTGGCAAACTTCTTCCACTCCACGGGATTGCTCCTGTAGCTCATCATCAGCTCCTGAACATGATCGATATTCACGTAATCTGTCTGGAAAGCCTCGTGCAGCGCATCTATAAGTTCCTGGAGGGTGGAAACTTTCTCCGGTCGCGCAAGTTTCTGCGCGTTCTCAGAGACCAGACACTCCGATTTTCCGCAAGGTACGTCGAACAATCGAGCCTCCCCGTTACAAATCTCCATTTTTCGCTCAACGCGATATCAACACTCTCGGGCGGTTTTACTCGAACTGTACGCGAAAAAGTTTTTCTCCGGTTTCCAGAAATACGTGATAACGATCACAATATTCAGCACCGAGAGAACGTAAAAGTGTAAAATAAAGCACTTCGACTCGTTTCACCAAAGTCGTTGCGAATTCGAAAGCGAAGGGAAGAAAGAGATTTACTCTTAGATGTGCCGCTCGGCACGCGTGGTGTTTAACTGCGAGAACGTATTAACTCCGTGTGCCACACGCTCTTGTACCATCGGTCTAATACAAATACTCGGATACTGCAACTTATATGTCGCCGGCAGGAGCCCCAATACATTGTTGCGTTCCCCACTTCATCACACCACTGTCCCCGCTACGATGATGAGGAGTCTTATCTATTTTTTTTATTTTTATTTTTTTTTATTTTTATTTTAGGATATCCTCTTTCTAAAGTATTTAGAAAGATTATATATATGCGCTAAATCTATAAGTTTTCCATATATGAAAAATTATAGATTTCTTTACAGATTGTCTTTTTCACATTGTGCATATCTATAACATGATTTTATTAATTTTCAGTTAAAAAAGATAAAATCATGTGATTTTATTATATTTAATAATATAGTTTTAGAATTACATTAAAGTATCTTGTTAAACAAAAAACAAAAAGTAAAAAACCCATATGTGTACTTTGAATGTATCGAAGCGTAAACAAGTGTCACGTATGTATTTTCTTATCACATGACGAAATGACACGAAAAAATGGCATCTTATCACGTCAAAATATATATTATGAAATTTGAAGATTACGAAAATAACGATGTTATTAAGAAATATAAATGTGTATCATCGCGCGCATATGAGCAAATCCACCGTAGTTTTAACTTTTATGAAAATTTATTTATTTTTTTTTTCGAATGTGCGTCACATCTTATATTGACAAACGTGTCTGAAATAGGTTTAAAAACACCAATCTACACGCGTTAATGATTTTGAACGGCGCAAAGTTTACCTGATTGAGGTCGATTTATATTTTTTTCCAGTTTTACAATGCAACCATTTTTAAATTACGCTCTTAACGTCATAACTAATAAAATTGGGTTTGAAAATTGTGGCCACATGTGTGTGTGTGAATTCCGTGGTAAGTTATAGTACAATAGTTTTTACAGTTGATATGGGCTGAGAAAATCTTTTTCGGAATATGGTGGATTTTTCAATGAAGTTATGCTTTTGAAGGCAATCTTTGATACACTGGTGTATGTTTTATTTTTGAGGCACAATTTTCAACAACGTTTTAAATTTTTCGTCTTTGTGTTTGCTACAACTTCAGTAATTCAGTTAGTCAATTAACTTAACAGCGCGTACGCAACATTGTTAAATTTAAGAAAATTTAATTTTGCAAAAATGGAAGAACAAGTTTTTTAGCGGCCGTTTTTTTACGATTACATGGCACACGATCGACCTCCAGGGAAAAGATGTATGAATGCAAGAACTAACTTTTCTATTTACTACAAAGGTGTTATATAACACGGCGCAGGTACAAAATTATTAAGAGTGAAACACAAATTCGAAAGGGACGAAATAAATTTTATGAGTTTTTATATTTTTATCGATTTAGTGTACTTTTTTTTTAAACGCCAGCAATGACACGAACGTTCTGCGCGTTCTTTTATATATATATTTATTACTATATATTTATTACTTATATATATTTATTACTAGATAGTATACGAGGAAAAAATATGTCTTGTGCATATAGAAAACAACTCAGATTCATCAATATAAAAAGTCCATCAAAAATTAAAACTACGGTGGATTTGCCCATATACATCACGCGACTCCCAACAAGTTCAGTAAAATATCAAATTGTAACAATTTGTTATTTATAGGTCTCATAAATAACCTTTCAAGATACAAATAATAAAACATTATTCACACATTCAGTAAAATATCAAATTGTTAGCAATTTGTTATTTATAGGTCTCATAAATAACCTTTCAAGATACAAATAATAAAATATTATTATTCACATAAATATGACAACCTACGTACATACAGAATAAATAAGTATTTTTGGTAAAATCACCATATATTCACAAATGATCGCGCCGAGCACAATTAATTAAATATCATTTACCTTCCCATGTTTCTCTCGCGAATGCGCTTTTTGCTTTCGGCTGTTTCGTTCGGTCAGATCCGATGAATCACTGCACCTGCACGGTCTCGGCTACCTCGCTATAATGCAGCTGCGGCAAAAGAATGCGGTAAAACACTAACAGCCGAAAGAACGAGATCCTCCCGTACGAGAGATCTCGATAATGAGATAAAGTAGAGTCAATATCCTCGCATCTCTCTCGATTGTCCATAAAATCGCCACGGAGTGAAAACGCAATAATCAAAATCGTAATTGCAATTTTACACAACAAAAAAATGCGCAAACAAACTCACGCGCAGGGCAAACTTTTGCAATAATAACATTTTGCCAACGGTCTCTTGTTATTAGGTCTGTTTTTTCTGCATCCACATGGCGAAACTTCGCAAACGCAGTTATTAGCACGTCGAATTGATATTGATTCTTCAAAATTAATTTTACGCTTGGTTTTAGGACTCGAATTGCATCGACAATTATTCGGTGACTTGTTCCTAAGTCCAATTCTAGGCGACTTTTCCATTTCAAGGCATCTAAAATATGAGGATAATTTTACAAAAGTTCTCCTAGCATGTTTCTAATGTGTTCATTCTGTGTCGATGTACCTGACGTGATCCTTAGATCTCGTTTCTCCCGTTTCTTCATTCTGACTCGCTCGCAACTCACAACAACAGGGATTTTTCCAACAACGTGAGCAGCATATAGACTCGCTAATCTTTTGCTGTAGCTCGTTCATTACGTCCGAGAAGATATTTAGCCGCTGATAAGGCAGCTGCTCCTCGGGGATGTGTTGCCCGTTCGGTTTCTCGTAACAACGACATTCTTCGGTGGGATTCGATTGAAAGTTCTCAGAGTTTCTCGTAAAATATCGCCTGATTTCTTTTCTCGGCTTCCAGCTGGTAACTCGAATTGTTCGATTCTCATCCGATCTCTCGTTTATCTGTACTTTATCTTTACGATCGCGGTCGGTGTCTACTTGACAGTTGCAAACATCCGACGGCAATCCGCAGCTCGAACATTTGCCGATCGGCGCTCTGCATGTGCACTTGTCTCGAGGATTGTCGCAATATAAACAAATCATCGCCTTTCTGCAGTCGCACACTTTTGTGATCTTGTTGCATTCCGTGAATACGCAATTACACTGATCTCTGCAATTAAATCAAGTTACAAATAAACACTTTTCTAGAAGCGATTCAACGTGACGCGATTCAAATAATTGTTTGTCACTTTACCAGCATCATAAAAAAAAACATTTCTAACATATCTACCTGCGTTTATCAGCCGTTCTCGAATAATCAGCACGCGTTGCACACCGTCTGCATTTGCATTCTTCGGAGAGCTGGCGAGAGAACGCAGTTTTCTTACACACGCATTCTTTCTTCGTTTTGTTACAGTTCGAGCAAATATGGGGATTAATTTTCAAAGGCGATACAACACAAAATTTTGGTTTGTCGGACTTTTGGCTCGTCTTCAGACAACTTTTCAGGTATTGTGACGGTGCGCAGTGGTCTATCCGCTCATTGTCCTCGCAAAGACATTCATTGGGAATGTTATGGCATTGTGTCGACTTATAAAGTAAACAGAAACAACCTTTCGGACGAAAAGAAAGCGGAGACGTACAAGGGATAGTTTTCTTCGCCTCGTCCTTTGTTTTTTTCTGCGGACAAGGCACGTACAGCTTTGCACGCTTGGCGATCAAATACGAACCATTTGATTCAGGAAGTACATCGCATTTACAAGATATGAATTTTTGAAGATCTTCTCTTTGTTTTTCGTCCGGAAAAAGTGCGCAGACTTGCGTCTTTTTGTCTATCACATCTTTTAAAACTTTCTCTTCGTCAGCAACATCTTTCGTAGAAACTTTAATTTCAGCAATACTTATTTTAGATTCTTCCACTTTTGTGTCTTCTTGGATCTCTTCAGAAATAGGTTCTTGTATGATTGTTTCTTCTTGAAAAGTTTCTTCTTGATCGACACGATCAATCGTAGTAGTTTCAACAGCAGGAAATTCCACTTCGGGTTCTTGAGAATCGGTTACAACCCGAACAGATTCTATTTCAGGTTCTCGAGGTTTGAAATCGGTTGCTGCTACAGTTGGAACGCGTGATCTTTTCGTCGCGATAATCCGAATTAATTTCGGTTTCAAACGCGTTGTCTCGTTTATTTTAAGAACGTCTGTTTTCTTATCCTCTTTAAAAATTCGAAAATCAGCTATCGATTCTGGCGCCTCGGTCTTTTCACGTGTTTCTAGAAATTTTAGAAAGGCATTTTATGAAAATTTTGTAACTAAATTGTGTGTAAAATTGAATCAACCTACAATTTACCTCCGTCTGCGAGCGGAGATTTCGGTGCTTCTATTTGTTCGACAATCTTCTGACGCTTCTCATCAATAATTTTATCTTCCGTTTCAGAAATAGTTTTGTATTCTCCATCATCTCGTTTGTCATTGACAATTTTTTTCTTTAATTTAGTTTTTTCTGCTTCTCTTTTAGCTTTCAATTGTTCTCGAGTGTATTTAAGTATATCGGCCAGTTTTTTAATCGATCGATATAAGAGAGGTTCTCTCGGCTGTTCCTCTTTCGTTTTCACTTCTCTTGGAATATTGTATTTTTCTTCGTTTCCTTTCAATTTGTCTTGCGCTTTTTTCACAGTCTGATTATTTTTACGCGACGCGGCCAACTCTCGCATCGTAGATCTCTTCGCTATTCTGCTCGGTTGCTGAGAATAATTCCTTAGTGGTCGATTAGGTAACTGAAATTTTAACGACCCTTGTTGATCGGGGTGAGTGTTTGATATGTGCTTGCTTGCTTTGGAATTTGAAATAAGATTAATGGAATTACGTGGAATTGCAGAATAGATACTTCTCGGCAACGATGTGGTATCTTCGATCGGTTTAACGGGAGTATTTGTTTCGTCATTCGAAATAAGTTTTTTCGTTCGTTCACCTTGCTTTATATTCACATTGGACTTCCGTCCTGCAAAATTATCACGGTTGCCGAACTTATTCAGTTGCTTCCCTCTATCGGTATTTCCGACATTTTCCTGCCAGTTATTTAAGTTCGAGCTATTTGTATTTCCCTCCGCGAGTTTATCTTCCGCGCTGTTCAAGAATACCGTCTTAACATCGTCTTGGTCAGCAAAGTTAGAGTCAGGAATCTTCTTACAAATTGTTTCCTTTGGGGCTTCTTCGGAGTCAGGAAGCGCTTTGGAAACTGCTACTCTTTCCGGGGGTCCTTTCGGTTCGCCAAACATCACTGTCCTGCAAACTGCGATATCTTTCGAAGACTCTTCTGCAACCAACTCCTTACAAACTCTCGTTACTTTTAGAGGTTCTTCCGAATTCTTAAACGTTGTTACGTACACAGTCGCGCCGTTTCGACATTCCGCAGGATCTTTCGACGCGCTTTTACACGTTTCCTCGGAACATTTTCCGACGGCGCTAAACGACGTTCCGCATACAGTCGCATCCCCGGTTAATTCTCGCGACGGCGCTCGACAAACGTATATCTTTTCCGGACACGTCGCCTCTTCACATACACTTTCAGGAAGCTCATTCCCGACTATGTCGACGCTCGCACAACGATCTTCTTCCTCCTCCGCGATACAACTACACGCGGATCTCTGAAGAGTCACGTGTTCTCTTCGGCAATCCTCGATAGGTTGCCGCAGTTTGTAACCCACTCGTCTCTTCCAGATATCGTTGCCATTTACCGCCGAGTCTTGGACTTTTTTGTTTCGGTACCTACAATTGTCCGCGAAGCACTCTTTCGGAACTTTTTTGCCGTACGTGGCGCAATCTGTATAAATCGATTTCCGTTGCCATCTGTTGCCGTCGATTGCATCGCACACGCTGTATTCGTCGTCATTTCCGCAAATTTTATTTCGAGTGTCATTCTCGTCGTAATCCAACGTGATGTCGCTACCATTCGATTCGGCTTCCGCTTTTGAAGGATAAATGCTGGTCCAAGACTGTGGACGTATCGAATTGTCAAATATGCTAAAGCTCCCGGCACACGGGACCACAGACTCCGACGAGTCACATAGTGGACCCGTCGTGCTGTTTGTATCCTCGCAACAACAACCGTTTCTAGTCGACGAAATTGTATCTCCGCGTTCAACATCCTCATCACTAAGTTTGACATCCACCCCTTCCTTGTTGAATTCGCTCGATACCTTTCTGCAAATACTATGCACGGTTGTGTTGTTCGTATCACAGACAACGTTATCCTCGCTGCTGTCGCTGCTCTTGTCCCTTCTTTTGTGAAGAGTATTAGATAGTCGCTGCGCTTGCAATTTTCTCCGTTTTTCTTGTATGCAGTTTATCAGCTTGCACGTTGATGCGCTGCTGGCGCATCTCGAGTTTGATTGCTCGGTGATTGTATCGGTACTCGTCTCCGTGCAAGATTGAGTCTTCGTTTTTCCTCTGCTTTTATCCTGTGTGTTCGATTAGAGTTTATTACACGGTAGCAATCAATATACTTTTTTTCTACTATTTATAATAAAATGCAATCAGTGCCGACGTTACAAAAGAATTACAATGAGAAATGATAAAACTGACTTCAATATTTCGCAATAAAACGTTTTCGTTCAAGTTTCCGTTATTAAATAAAATTTTGTGAAAAAATTAGAATAATATACAAATGACAGATTTTCAGACAATTTTACAATTTTAACGCGTCCACGCACATTTTATTTTGTTTGAACAATAATTGTTTAATGAACTTACCGCGCTATTGTCATTAGCCTCGGAGCAAATATAGATATTTACATTTCCGGTCATTCTGCGATTGTCGGTGCTCACATTACTCGCCGGTTTCGAGTGTTTTTTATTTCTTTTTTCGTTGTTGATATTCACCGGCAGCGGTGTTGCGTCCTCGCGCGTCGTTTTAGCGCGTGAAAAGGAACTGTCGCGCGTGGGATTGTTATATTGCCGCATAGCGGGACATGTCGCGTTTCGTCGATCTCTGCAAGAGAGATCGGGCGATTTCTTGCAGTATTCGTCCGCTACGCGAAATTGACACGCGCGCGACTTCCTTTCAGACTCTGTCGACTTTTTCTCTTCCTGTTTCAAATAGATTTATTTGCTCATTTTATCTTGACTATTTAACGTAAACAAAAAAAAGAGAAAAGGATTTTTACTGCTTAATCTCTCTCTACTGTGCAGCTTTGTTTTTAGAAAAAAAAAAAAACGAAGTTCTAAATGTGCGTCGATATTTGCATCCTAGGTACCATTGAGCACTGTTTCACGATAGTTTGCACGGCATCTTTAATGGAATTGTTAATCTCTTTGATGGAATTGTTTATCTCTTTGTTGATCATCTCGCTCAGTTTCGTGGGGTTGATCTCTTCGATGCGCGCGAGCAATTCTTCGTTTGCCGATGCGTCTATGAAAGTCTTGTGTCTTTTGATCTTCTCCTCCCCACAAGTTTCCGAGACGCATACATCGCCCGCGGCCCGCGACGTCTTTTTGCCATCATCTTTGTTCTCGTCTTCTCGTCTGTCTTCGACCTGTTGTTCTTCCGCGATATCTTCTCTCCTTTCCTCAACGAGAATTGACGCTTTCAAGGTTCCTCTTCTCTCGTATTCCGATTTCACTGTTGGTTTCGATTGATCGGTGAAAACCGATGCGTCGATCGTCAATGCCGACGGGAAACTCCCCGTGTTTTTTACGTCACGAAAACGGCAAGCCACATTAGCATCGCGCAAGAGATTTTTCCGCGCGGAAAATATCGCGCCCGCATTTTGACCAAGAGTTTTCGAATGCTCTCCCGGCATTTGAGAATCTAATTTCCCATACGTTTCAAGTTTTGACATAATATCCGACAAACTCTTCAATTAAATCTCATCGCTTCTCGTGTGACGCATATTTTCCTCACGTCTGCTCTGTTATATTTGTTACACATTCATATTCCTGCTGTGTTTTATTCATCCACTTTTGAAATCTTCAAAGTGTGCCCGAGTACACTGTGCGTGACAAAGCCACGATAATTCATACTTGAAAATTTGATTTACATATTTGGTTAAGTGTCATAATGAATAACGATATTCGACATTTTTACGATGACATATAAGAGTCATAAAAGAATGGAATGTCGAAACAAATTGCCGGATCTTTTTAATTTTATCGCACAATGTCATATCAAGCATCGTTTAATACCATGTATAAGTTGTTTGAGTATGGAACTTTCTTCAGTATGGAATTTTTAATATATATTCCGAACCAATTTCGTAATTTTATTATTTTCTTTTAATAAAAAGATATTAGTATAGTAAAATTTTAACGCACGATTAAAAAGAATGCGCACGTCATTATTTGTTTTATATTGCTATTCGATTTTTTGCAAAAATATTGTAGACATCTAATTTTTTCTCTTCGTTATTTTCTCGATCGGACGATGATATTTACGAAGAATAAATCGACCGATGCGTTATTTACCCGATGGTTGATACCCGATGGTCACAAAACGTATCCCTCGTGATTTGCGAGCGTTTTCAATTTACCTGAAAATTACGGTCGTCCACCCTCTTTGAGAGAGTAGTCGTGGCGAATCGATTCCCCTGTACAGTGGCCTTGACTCGTGCCGACTGATTGTACTAATCAATTGTTTGGCTGTGATATGACGTACGACACTACCGATAACGAGGAATACCCTTGTTTGCTTCGCATTGATTGCCGCATTTGTTTTTGTACGGATAATTTTTGCGTCAGCGCAGCTGTGGCTCGGTATTATGTACGTGAATTATTACATTCGTGCGTGTAACGCAAATAATTTAATACAGTATCACATATCTGACATATATTTGAAACATTGTTTTATAACGCAGCTCGCGACAAGCGTATCCGAGAGAGTTATCAATTATCTTGTAACTTTTGCTACATTTCACGGTATTTTTGTTATTGAAGCTTGTATTTTTTTTTCAGTTTATAGATACTCTGTAAAACTATTAATACTTATATAGTAAAAAAGTTGCAACTCTATATAATTATTGCAGAATTAAAAAAAAAACGTAACCGTGTAACACTCTATTACAAGATATTTTCAATAAAACGAAGTAATAGATTTATAGCGCATTATCGTTATCTGTAGTTTCATCGGCCGAAGTCGAAATACCGGATTGATGATGTTTACAGGGATAACTGCAAATCGATGATATCTCGCTGAATAATTCGGTTTGATATCGTTGATCCGCTTTATAGCTAGTATTGCATCTTTCTTTGTGTTTGCACTGTATAAAACAACAAACGAACAAGATTAACATAAATTTTTATGTAGAACGTAAATTAATCCCAAGTTTTTTTATTTTCCAAATCTTTTATATTAACAACCGCACTTCTTTTCTACAAAATATTTTTATTATATTTCTTGCGAGTAATGGGCAATATAGAAAGTTCAATTTTTACCTTAAATCTGTCGACAGTTGCTTTCGCGAGCCTCGACGTGACAGTAATTCCTTTACGATCCTCAATTTTGCGGGGAAATAATTGCTTGAGTTCTTTACATTTGTCTGCGCGCTGCGACAACAATATTAAAGGTCTCTCGATTTCGGCCTTTTTCCGAAACTCACATATAACATCTTTAAAAGTTTGCGTTTCTTGATAAGGGAGGGTGTTAACCTCAGTTAGCTTCGCGGTGACCTTGAGTGTATCATCGGAAAAAAAGATATCATTTATCTGTAACTTCTTTTTTTTCATAACTGTTTATAGCGCGCGCACACAACGGCATAATAGTGGAAATATTTTATTTTCAACGACCAATTAATTAATTTTAAAAACAATTTAAAAAAGAAGCACTAATCTTAATTAAATCGTAACTGATAAATATAATACAAAATAATGAGCTTTGAAATTCTTTTTTTTTTTTTTTAGACGACATGACATTTAAAGCGCTTTCTTACCGGAGTTAATCTATCCGTAAATTCACGAGCATCGTACATAGCAGTAGAAGTATTACAGGATGCGCGGTTTCTCGGTTTGGCACTTGACAGAGAACCCTTCGTGCTTCGAAGGGCACTCAAAGCCGCCCATCTTCTGGTTTCTCGTTCCTGAATTAATTTCATTCTGTCGTGTTCCTTTAGCTCCTCTATCAACCCCGGCGTTTGATACGCGGGCAGATATTTTTTCAACATAGGAATCTCCAGTCTGGTTTCGCACATATTGACGTCGTATCTGTTTTTTCTTATTTTCTGTGGTTTCGTTTCTGATAGACTGCAATAATTAAAGAAAAAGCTTGAATAAATTTTTTCTCTTTTACATTTGTAGTCCACTTTGATTAACATTTTTTTTTAAATCAAATTTATATATCAAAGATATGATTTTTATACCGTGTTGTAGAGTATCACCTTAGTTTTTTAACTTTGGATGCATAAATAGTTTTAATATCTGTGTAACAACTGTCGTGCTTAATGTGCTCGTTACACGGACACATGTATTTTTGTTGATCCAATAAATAATCACAGTCGTAGCAGTGAGTCGTTTGTACAGGTGACTTGAATTGCGACCGAACATCACAAGACCGGACTTCTGATTTATTCGAATCGCAGACATCTTGATTTATTCTTTCAACGTCTTCCCCAACGTCATGAGAAGCGCACTGTGTTTGACGATCTTGCCTCGAAATTTGCATATCGCGATCGCAAATTGTTTTCACTTCTCTTCTTCTTTTAAAATGCTTCTCTTTAATTAACGTTGCTTTATCGCGAAGTTTTTGCTTTCCTCGCAACAAATTGCCATCAAAGTCACTGCAACATTATTGAGTTACAAGAACTTTTTCTAGTAAATAAAATAGTTTTTAATCTTAAAAATTGGTTTCATATTAAATTTCCTACCTCTTTTTACGACGTTTGCGTTTATTGTTCCACTTTTCTAGTCGTCTCTCCACGCCGGAAGCTTGAGAAATTTCGGCATCTGTACACAGCGTCTCTTCGTTCCTCCTGTATTTTGCGAATTTTTCTAGACTTGTTTGAACACTCTTTTCAGACATTTCTGCGAATCCTTCAATTTCACGCGTTACGATCTGCGTGCCTTTCTGCGTTATTTCAATGCCTTCTTCGAGTTCCGTGGATTCCGCCATCTCTCCATCGTCAACACGTGTTTCCGATTGCTTCGTTAATTTCTCCTCAGTTGGTCTCTCACGCCTTTTTGCCCGATACGTGATGCCGTACAATTCCAAACCAGCTAACGGTTCGTACAATTCAGTTCCATCATTTGCTCTTGAAGTCGCGGCTTTTGCTTTTTCTCTCGCTTTTAACCTTTCGGTCTGCTCTTCCCGGACGCAATATCTTTTCACATCTTTTTCCTCTACATATTTCAACATTATGCCAATATAAATAAGTATATTCGTGTGTGTTTTTTTTTTTTTTTTCAATAGTATATTACATATACCTCGATCGGATGTCTTCCAATCGATGGTCAGCAGTTCCTTGTCTGTTTCTGACAATCCGTTCGTATTCGATATTTCGTCGCTCTGTTCCATGACACTTGACCGACCGATGTTTCTATCCTCTTTGGTTTTACAAGATATCGGCGACGTGCAAGAGCACAAAGTCTGAATTCACACACATTTTTATTACTTGAATAAACTGAGAATTTATTATTTTTAATCCAAACATAAACTACAGTTTGCTTTTACTACTTACGCTCCATTTGTCGTTTGTTTTTTGACTGTCGATTAATATTCTGGCATCTGATAAAGTATTAATACGATCTTTCGTACGAACGACGATCGATTGCGAGTCTTCGTTCTCGTTCACTTCGAAATACGCCGTGTCTCTCGAAACCGATTGCAAATATCTGTAACACGGAATGTGTGTGTGACTTTTTTTTATCGCGTTCAAGAATCTCACTTGCATTATTTACTAAATATTTTCCGTGAGATTTTTTTATTTACCTCGGTAGTCTTTTTGTTTCAAATTTGCTCTCGTGAGGATGTCTCCACTTTACGGAGTCAATTCTCGCGCGAGAATCTGGCTGGCGACAAACCGTCTTGCGTCGCGCACGATGCGAATCATAATTTCTGCTGTAAATATTATCCTCGGAATCGTATCGATCCGAAACGATTTGCAAACGATCTACGCGTCGGTCGTGCGTCTTTAAAAGCGCGCTCTTCTCGTTCTCGCCTTCTTTGTCGTCGGACGAAGACGCGGAGGAGGAATCTTTACGCTTCGCGTACTTTCTCGTAGCACGGATTCGTCGATACGTTCGTGCGGGCGAGGCAGATTGATTTCCAGGAAGCATTCGAACTATTCTGTCTATGAGAGACGGTTTCTCCGTTTGCCGTACGCCCTCGCTATCGGTCTTCTAAAAGGGAATGAAAATTCGCACCGTAAATACGCGCGCGACCGGCGGCGGCAGAAATACTCGATTGATGAAAATAAAGTAGATACGCGCGCGCTCGCTTTGCGTCAGCGAAGTAAATAGGAAGTTATTTTATTATTCGACGTACTGTTCCTTTTCCGAGCCAAGAAATTTTCGTGAGTGCGGCGAGGATTCTCTTTACGCGACTCCGTTTCTTTTCTCTGGCAGCGGCGCTGTCCTTCAGGAGTAATTCTTCGGAGCCGTCTTCCATCTCCACATGAATCACCTCCTCCTCGTCCAGCTCCTCCGTGGGCCACGATTCGGTGTCCGCTATTGACGTGGACGAGCCGGAATCGTCTTTTCGCGGAGAAGAGCAGGATTTCCTTTTCAGTCTGGTACGAAGCCTCCTACGAGCTCTCATCACGAAACAGGACGTCGGATCCTCGCTGCTTGAGGTAATCTCCTTTGCTAATGAGTCGTTAAAAATCTAAATTGGACATTTAATTCCTCAGTATCGACATTGGCGATTTTTTGGTCAGCATTTGAAAGATTTTTGGTTTTGTTTAATGAGATTAAAATATAATAGACATATAAAATATCTTTTTAAATTAATTAAAGTATGCAATTATATGGCTTGTAACTCTCACTTGAATCGTAACGTCTTCTCTTATTTTTTGCGCTTCAATGTCTTTGAAGGGTGCTCTACAAGGCACGATTTCGATACCTCTTGGTGATTCTTCTTGATAAGCTGCATATCAATAATACTCGCTGAGTAGTTTATACGATAAATGAAACATATATATATATATATATATATAAGAAAAGAATTTGTAACGAATAATAAGGCAAAATAGTACTATAACTATAAATCGAGTCAGAACTGCTGATATCATCATCTGTTTGTACAGCTTCATCCTTCTTTTCCACAATTATTCTTTCAACTTTGTCCTTCTTTTCTTCTTCGGGTTTTATTTTTTCTTCCGGCGGTTCTTCTTCCCGTATTTTTTCTTCCGCTATTTTTTCTTCCGTAATTATTTCTTCTTTAATTATTTTGTCTTCCGCTATTTCTTCTAGTCTTATTTCTTCTTTCACTTTGTCATCCGGTTCCTTTTCCTTAATTATGGGTTCTCTTCTCCACACGGTCATTAATTGATCGTCAGATGAATCTCTAATTAGCACAATATTGAACTTGCATTAATTTTTCTCTCTTATTATTTTTACTACTTTCACGTTCTCTGTCAAATGTCTTGAGGCGTACAACGCGATTTGTTGACAAGGCTCACCTTTCCTCACTCAAGTCCGACAAATCGCCGTATTCGATGGGCGAGCGACAAATCGTGCAGAGATTCTGCAAGTCCGCGAAGCATTGAACGCAGAACAAACCGACACATCCGGGAGTGGCGCATTTAATGTGCGGTTCCTGATCGGGGCGCTCCAAAGCACCGCACAAGAGACACATGTTCTGTTTCCGAGGGAACAACTTGTTCAGAAACGGGCATATAGCCAGGCATCGCTCTCTGAACGTGACTCTTTCGATCGTCTCACCCTCGGTCATGCCGAACTTGCGGCGTAACTGGCGTCGTGCAAATTTCAGAAAGCTCCCTCTCGATCTGTGCACGAAGAGTTTGCCTCCATTAACCACACACAGACACTGCTTGTAAGTATGAAATTTACGTCACACGCGAGTGCGGGGACCGCGAACAAAAGGCAAAAGAGCGATTTTTAAGAATTTTTCTTATTCTACTAGGAAGACCTTTTATCTTAATTAACTACGTGATGCGTGTGTTTTGAAATATAATTAATTAATATATTAAAAAAAAGAAAATATTTTTCAGTCAAGAAAGTAGAAAAGGTAACGCGTTCGACACTCCGCGAGTGTCACTTCATCAGCTAATTGAGGATGCATTACCTAATTATGTGATTATACAACCAAGCGGCTCTTTGCTTGGCCCTTTCCGGATGATATTTGCACATGATGACATGGCGCAATCTTAAACCGTAAGGCTCGAATATCGCCATGATCCAACAGAGGGTGACCAGCGTCGCAATCTGTGTGTACCTATCTAGATCCGGCGGAATGGGATCTGGCAGGCAGGGCATCACATCGATCCCCGTATCTTTCGCGCGCGGCGTGAAAGCTTTCACGATGCTACGGTAAAGGTCGGCGAGATAGCCGTTACCAGACACATAGACGCCCACGGAATTGGGTCGTTGGACCTGGAGAAAGATCGATATACACGTTCCGCCATCGCGCGATATTACCTTTCATCGTGATTATTCTACGTCGCGATATACGTCCAACCACCAACTGTCGATATTCTCGCACTCCTTTTACGAGTCTCGAGTCTCGATAACATGAATCACATTTCTAATCTAACGTGTTCCCTACAACTTGAGCGAAACAACCCTCCCTCGAAATCTCATAACCGTCATTTAGTTCTCTTTAGCGATAGTGTTCTATTATTGATAATCAATTTAAGAAGCATTTGAGCTTTTTTCTGATTGAATTATTTTTCTTATTGCAAGTTTAATGTGAAAATTTCACTAAGTGCGAATTATTATTTTTTTTTTTGTACGACATTCGCGATCGCGATTACCTTTATCTCGAATCGTCCGTGATATCTAATGATGCTGAGGATCCAATAAAGACTGTAATCCGCCATCATGTGAATGCAGATTTTGAATGTTGTTAGGAACAAAAAGACGGCGGATTTCGCGAGTTTTACTTTCTCCGCCCTGATCAGCATAACGGACGTCAAGGGAATGTATTGATTTCTTTCGCGAGGATTCAACGGTAGAATGGTCTCCTTATCCTGACGCGTTCTGATAAGATCAATGGTGCGCAGGTCATCAGTCAGATATCGATTGTCGAAACGATCGTTTGTCAACCATTTGTGCCGATAATACATCACTCTGGAAAACGTTTGGATTTTACAAAATAATAGATTAAACAATAGGAATGTCGTTTTTAATTTTTTTTTTACCTCAGCAGCATAAAAAGAATGAAGAAAGTGGCCATAAAGCTCATCCAATCGAAAACGGCTAAAAACTTATCGGTCCTCGATCGCACTTCGGTGATTATACCGGTCGATACTTCTTGTAGGGTTTTACTTTGGTTCGTTTCAAAATGAAAAGAATGGGAAAATTTCACTTTAACGTAGAACATCGCTCTTATATGGCGGGTGAATCTTTTGATCTCTGAATAAAGGGAAGAAACACGTTAAACGTTATATTAGAAATACATGAGAGAAGAGCTTAATACAATATATTATGTGTACATGTTCCGTGTAACAGAAAATTTTTTACATTTTTAAGAACATTTAAGTTTTATATATAAAAAAGAAATTTCCGGAGAAAAACTTGCGACACTACAGATGCTTTTAAGAGAAACGCGCGCGCGGGAAGCAAAATTTATTATACAACGTACTCTTCTGCACGGCGTCGACTATAGTATCGGCAACGTAAGACACGAGCATGCAGATGAAGTCTAAAGGCTTCACCACGTAACACAAAGCGCCGACGATGTACGTCAAATTGCAAATCCCGCCAAAAAGGGGGCCAAGCTTCGCTTTGCAGTCAGCCACCGCGCCGTCAAAAACTCTTTGGCATCTGTCGAACGGCGTGCCCAACTTCTTGTTGCAAATATTTATGATGCTGCCGAGCCATTCAAAAACCGACGTGATCACCCTCACTGAGAGATGCGAGTAATGTCTCGAATTACGAAAATCGATCGTGCTTTTGAGAGAAAGAGAGTAAGAGAAACGACGCGCGAACTTACGGATACTAAGCACGAGCCGCTTCATAGCCACGAGAGTCCGTTTAATCCTCTTCACGATCACCTTCACTATCTTTATTACTTTCGATATCGCGTCTCTCAGAGCGTAGAACGGTTCTTTTATTAAGTCAATCACGCTCTTCACCGCTTGTTTCAACTGTTCCTTTAGAATACATACATGCGATGATGCAAGATTAATTATTCGGAAAATTCAGAGATACGTTGCTCGAGCAACTGTTGTTGATTTACAAAAGATTTGGTAATTACAACGTGGCTGCGATTAGTAAACGTTAGAGAATTTCCGTTTCTCCGTTTGTCAAACAAAGCGTTTCAACGAGGTACGTGTACAAGGAAGTTTGTTTTACGCATAGGAACAAATAAAGCGAATTTACTTTCAAGAGCTTACTTGTCCGCAAACTAAAGACTCCGTAAGGATGCTGGTATTGTGCAGAGTATTTTTTCCTGGACCAGTGATAGTGAGAATAAACGCATAGGCCATCAAGGCCTGTCTGCCACGTTTGGAAAAGAACTGCGGCAGCAATAAGAATACAACGCACCTGTGCGAATGTTATTGAAAAATTTATGAACTTGCGCAAGACGTAAAGAGATTGGAATAAGAAGATAAAAAATAGATTCTTAGATGCTCGCGTGTATTTTTTGATATTTTACTTAAAATAATTTAAAAATTGTTAAATGTGTTACAAGTGTGGCGCACATAATACTTGTTTGTTTTTTGCTTTTGAGAATTTATGCAAAATTACCTCACACGATGAGAAAATGCCAAACCGAGTGTAAGAATCATTCCGAGAATTGAGCACAAAACCGTGGCGGAGGAAAGAGTAAAGTTGAGTTGAAACACGAAAAATACGAAGAACAAGTAGGTGAGAAATATTCCGCCCAAAAAGCCGAACAAGCTCTTGAAAATGTAATTCTCGAGCGTACCGTCAATGCGAAGGTGTTTCGTTCTCTTATAAATCCAAGTATGTTTCATGAAGGAGAGTATTCGGTTCCAAAAGTGTTTAACTTTCTTTCTGCATCTACGGAAACAATTCGGTCGTGAAAGTAAAATACATTTTGATAAAAAGTACAGTTGCTTGTGCAAAATCTACCGTTTAAAGGAAAAATACAATAAATATGAGAATTTTTTTTTAAATAAATACAAATTGCGGCAGCAAGCTCGACTGAGTTGAGAAAACTTGACAATAAGCTCTCTCGGTTACTTTAATCTCTTTCTTCGAACACGTTGTCTTAGGGTCAGAGGCGGTTTGACACCTTTAAAAATCTCGATCGATCTCAGTTTTTCGTCCTCGTATCTTAACCTAGCCTTTTCGAGTTTTCTTGCTTTTAGAACTAATTGGAAAAATGCCATGATCTTACGTATCTAATCTCTTTTATGTGCTTTTCTACTGAACTTTGCGTGTATGATATTTATTATAAATATTGCGTGAATTATTGTTAGTTGATTGTAAATTAATGTGACGCGGAAACGTCACTAAATATCATGCTTAAATAAACATGAAGTTTCAAACAATGTGCGTTTGGTGACATTATTATTCCATCTCTATGCATATTAGTTATATAAAACTACTAACTTTTTATTATTCAAACATTTTGTTATTTTATTACATTTCTAATTCTTGAACAAATTCAACTCTTCTATTTCAAAAATATCCGAACTTTATTCTTAAAATTGTTTAATTATATAAATATTCGATCACGTTATTTTTAGCATCTAATACAATATCCGATATAGTTGAATTCTAAATTATCAGTTAGGTGTAAACAAATTGTTATTACCAGCAAATGATCACAAGGAAGTAACGATAATTGAACGTTCGATGGTAAAACGTTTATTTCTTCTCAAATTGTAAATTTGGACGATTACAAACAATTGGAATTTTATTCAGGATTTTTTACAAGTTTTCGATATTTTAAATCTCTTTTAATTGAATGGATAAACTACCGATTGAGCCGCAACAATGTTCTTGCCCGTTTCAGACATTCTTCAGGATCCCGTTTTACATCGAACGTCGCCAGTGTCGATGTTCGATCATTCAAAAAGGACCGCGTAATGCCGCCAGCACACGTCGGAGCGAGACATCGATGTCACCCGCCGCCTTCGAAGGCGGACGTCGAGGTCGTTGGAGAGGGGCTGGCAATCTAAACCTGATAACGAGCCAGCTGGCGACGGCAGTGCCGTCGTTTACGTGGAGGTGCGACCTTCGTGAGAGCTCCGCTCCCGTCAGTGGGTTTGTGTCAGAATCGCGCTCCAGGAAGGTCGTAATTTGTCTCGAGAAACAAAAATTGCGATTCGAACCGATGTAATTTCCAAGTTTAATCGAAAGCTTCGAGTTCCCGCGTACACTACGACGTGAAACGCGCCGAAGGGGCAAAAAAGAGAGAAACGGAGAAGCGACGAAGGGTGGAAAAAGAGGGAAAGCAAACATGCCGTAAAGCCCGCCAGATGTGTTACAATCCGACCAGGTCGACGATGCTCATAGCGCGCACGACTTTCGATCGCATGCGACCGACGTAGACGCTCCGTCGTCGTCGTCGTCATCGTCGTCGTCCTTGCCGCGCGTGTACATATATATATATATATATATATGTGTGTATTGTGTAGTGGCACGCGCATGTAACCGTGTGTCTGTGTATGTGTGTGTGTATAGGTGAATATTTCCTGACCCAGCTTCTACCTGACCCAGGTACCAAACGCCTGGACCAATCACGATGACTACGAGGGAGCTCTATGTTAAGGTACTGCGGGAGGGTTGTCGAGGGGTTGTCAAGTGTGCCAGGTGCGCGCATCCCCGAAGAAGATGGCTGGTTTTCCGTCATTTGATGCAGAATCACGTCTCTGGCAATTTGCGCGCCGGTTTAATCCTCCGAGAGGAATCGATGTTGCATTTCAAGGGGATGTCCCGCTTTGATTTTGAAACGAAGCGTAGAGATATTCCATTATCCTACTTGTTTAAATCTTTGAAATTCTGTCAGATCGGATGAAAACAATTTTTTTTTTTTTTATTGTTAAGAATGCGCATATTTTATTAATATACATTTTATTAATACACACGTACGCAAACTTGTTAGATTTCCTGTAATAATTCAGTCAATTTTTGCTTTTTCGCTACTTCGTGATAATTTCGACTCGTCTGAACCCGGAGAATACTTGGTACATTCCGGAGTTTTTTTTTCTTGTAGCGAGGTCGTCGGACGAATTCGCACATGCTCTTGGACGAGAAACAGCAGTGTTCAGGTCAAAATCCGAGATATATCGAAACGAGAAATGGCATCTTGAAGACTAATTTGTTTTTTTTTTCAAACGGAACAATACACCAGTTTCCAAGCAAGTCTTTTGAACACTATGATTATAAGTGCGTTTTATTTTAGTTCGAGTGAAATTAAAGGATAAAAATGAAGAAGAAACCATGTACGCGGTAAACTTTAATCGCCCTTTACGACTTAACGTTAACCACACGTCTGTATGTTTGGATCTAAAATTACTTAGACTGATCATACGTAATATCTTGGTGTCTCTCATTTGATGTAACTCAACTGCACATATCCAACCAGGAAATATTATTCAGGAAATATTATTTCCCGGTTATGCAATCGGTGGAAATTGCAGGAACGATGTCGATCACTATACAAGCTTATGGTTGCGCGTGCAAAACTGTAATCTTACTCCGTTTTTTCTTTTTGGGGTTTTTTTTTTTTTTGTTTTAGTGTCGCCGAACGTTAAACACGCACACCTTTGACATTTAGAGCAGTGAATGTGTCTCTTTCGGAGTGTCATTGGATGCAGGAACAAGTAATTCAGGAAAGAGCTCGACACACAACTCGTTTTATAATTTTTTCATAATTTCACTTTGTGTTATTTGTTTTCAAAAGAGCGAATTTTCAAGCTTTTGACCGCGCATGTGCTGCATTACACGACGTTAAAAAAAAAAAAAAAGTTACACAAGAAGAGTACGCGTGTAATGATTTTTTTTTCCACAATTATATATTTTTACGTGCAAATTCGCATAGATCTGCAATATGTAGGACAACTTTTCCGTGATACGTACGCATTGTACCGGTTTTACAATACAAGTCTTTTACAACATTGAAAAGTCTTATTCCCACTATTTTATTTTTCCATTTGAATGACGGACATTACCGTTGTATTTAATTATGCAAGCTATTATTCTCACTCACGCACAAAGAGGTTTTCCCTCTCTTCTCATTCAATGTTGTTACATCTCGCGACATGGAACGCAATCGTTCCCCCTCCTGTTTCGAAAACAAAAAAAAAACAGCTTGTTCAAAAAACGTGTTTTGACGAGAACTATCTCTATTGGTATCTGTCGGGGTTCTTGATATTTGTGTTTGGCAATATCCGAAGAGCGCAGAGACTCGCAAATCTCACCTACTTATAGATAGCCTTTAACTCGCGGCTTTATACATTCACTATCGTGAGAATCAACAACGCCGACCTGACAATGTATTATCTGAGGTTCTCAGTTAAATACAACATATGTAACAAGTTCGAATGTGTTTCACGATTCACGCGAGTGAGTGATGTCTCTTCTCTTACCCAAGTAAATATATTTAATTCGAGAAAGTTTATCATATTTATTTCCCAATTTCTTGATTAATACTGATAAATAATTTCATGCGAATTTTTTTTCTATTATTTATTAATTCCTATATTTTTTTAATATTTAGATTCTTTTCTTTTTATTGACTTACAGACTTACTGAGCGCTTGGGAGCGATAAGAGATAAAGAGAGAGCTTTGCTCTTCGCACGTGCATTAATAATGAGGCGATTCGTTTCGAAAAAGATGGGGCAGTTCTCGGGATTTCTTTTCGAAACTAAAAATCAATAACTTCCTCCGGTGGGAGAGTCTCTCGGCTGTCAGAGAGACCTAAATTCCCGTTTTAAACCAGGTGGCAGACACAACCAGCCGTGGAGGTTGCACTTCATGCGCGATTTACCGCAATAATGTTTCTCGTTGACAGTGTGATGGTACGCTCTGAATGCGATGTCGCGTAAAATTAACAATTAATCGTTTCTTTTGTCGCTTTGTCTAAAAAATAATTGTGTCAACTATTGTTAACTTTGTGTCAACTACAAATTAACTATAAAGCGAGAAAGAAATCCCGAGAACTACCCCCATCTTATTATTATAAGCAAATACACACGTGAACGTACATATTAAAACGACCAAATTTGCAAACATAATTTATCTAATTTGAAACACAATTCGAAAATTTGTATTTATAAACGTAATAATCGATTGGCAATAGCTGATTACTATTTTCAAATAATTACCTGTAAATTACATGCAAATTGAAACGCGCAAAATATCGCAATCTAAGCGCGTTCGAGGGAATAATTGCACGAGATGCCACCGAGTAATAAAGATTGACATTAGAAAGCGGCGATGAGAGCCATAGAGTCTGCTACGGCTCGCGCTATTCCCTTTAAGCCTGTGACGTTCCTCCCGACGTTAGGTGGTGGTTGATTTATCAGTGTGACCAGGTGAGAGCGGCTCGGGAGTTGACCTAGGTCGGGCATCATGGCATTTTTGTTATAACAGGTTTTCGTATCTTCGGGAAAAAGCGGCACGGAAATAAACGCCCGACAATGCGGACATCGTACTTTGTTGCTGTATTTTTCGCATCGATCTCGATGACTCGTGCACACAGCTACACGGGCTATGCGGGTCTTCGGCAAGTTTCTGAACTGGCATCGACTTCACTGTTATCGAGCGTAAAACAATCGAAGACTGTCTGAATCGTTAAAAAAATAATAAAATCGTTCGAACATGTACTTGGATCTGGAAATTCGCAAGATAGATGTGCGCTGTTCAAGGTGTTTAATCGTCGGGAAAGATTACAGAAGTGGTTTATCAGAAGAAAACCGCAATCAGCGAAACCTTGAGTTTAGACCCAAGAAGTCTCGAGTGCAATGACAGTGAGCGCGCGTTGCATTTTCTCGAGATTGTTTCGATACGGAACTTCTTCCTTAAACGGTCGTCGCGGTCTATCTGCGGGCGAAATGTACCACTCGGCCGTGAGGAATCTGCCCGCGGTCTCCGTGACGAGACGAAGGGCAGAGTGCAGGAGCGAGAACATCTCTCGCTCCGAGACGTTTTGCTTTTCTGTAGCAAGAGAAAGGAATATATAGCTTTGCGCACATAGCTTGCTGATCGCGTTCCTCGAACTGATCTCTCTCGCGGCTAGGTATACCCTCTAGCTCGAGACGACTCTAGCTCATCTTTCATTATACATAAAATAAAAGCGCGTTCGTGACTATATTCCACAAAGACGACCTGGATCTTCGTCTAATATGACTACGAGGAGTTGGATTCTGATTTGATTTTTCCTTTTTCTCGCAAACAGATGTCACATCCAACGTTGGAAGTTACAAAAAATTACAAAGTCTCATTATTACGTTCTCGTCCACAATTATTGTTTTATAAGGATAATATAATATTAGTTTATTATAGATATTCGCTTTATTGTTTGTCCGATCTCGAAACGTAAACTCTCATCGCGCGAATGCAACGCGGCAACCCTTTCTCTTAACCCGTTCTCCTCGGTGTATTGATTACACCGCGCGTCGTACAGAAAGGACTTCGTGCCTCGGGATCAGCGAACCAAACTCTCTCTAATTTATGTCGATTGCATCCGCGCGCGATCCGTTCTCCCGTCGAGATTAGCGCGTCTCGTCTACCGCAAAAGCGGGATTTTCGATAAGAAAAAACTTTGCCAACAATCGAGCCGGGTTTTGTAGGAGGTGCGCTTCCGCGAAGAAATGTCTTCCGTCTGTATTAAATAACGCGCGGCGCGTTACGTCTTGTCCTTTGTGACCCTTTCTCTTCTCTCGCGAGAGGTACGAATGTTCCTCGCGGCGATATCTCACGAAAGTTATTCCACTTTGCGAACGCGCGCATAACTAGCAGCCGCTCTCGAAGCGAAAAGTTACGTTCTCACGGATCGCGGACTTTCCTTTGTGGAAACTCAATCGTTATAGATTTGCTTTTGTTCATTGGCGTTCGTTAATTAGATCTCAACGAGGTGTAAAAATCACGAATTAAGACTCTTCGGCGTTTCTGCGCTCGAATGTATGTATTTCAACGATGTGTATTACAATTTTATTTGAAGCTCCAAAGTCGTTATTTTAAGTTGGATTAAGTTAAGTGCGCTCGCGAGCTCAACAATTTATATTGACCATTTCTGCGGCGCTTTGTGCAGAACTACACCGAGTTCGCTCAGGATTAAACACGCAATCTTCTCTGACCGCATTGCGTGGAAAGTATTTTAAATCTTAATTAGAATTTGTGTAATTTTGCGTGCGTGGACGGGATGTGAGAGAAAAATAAAAAAAAAAATAAAGATAGCATTTATCACTGAATACATTATGATTTTATAATTATATCTGCATAATAGTTCACGAAAAAATGTAATTTCAAGCGCATTACAAGTTAATTTTTATACAGTACAGTTTCAATGAAAAAAAAATATACATGTGGTGCAAAGCGACCCTGCTGATTATGTATTGCCGATGACACGATAAATAGATTCGATCAAGTTATTTATCTCGTTCATCTTCAACAGAGTTCGAACATTTTATGAACTTTGTGTCACGCATTATTATTTTCACACTTTGAATTTTCCGATGCAGATTTGATATTAAATTCGCGCTTCGATTGATTGAAAACTTTTCGTATTATTTTCGAAAATACGGAAATGTGCGAACGTTGAAACATCAAGCATATTGACAAACAGTGAATGTAAAAAATGTGTTTGATTGTTTCTGTATTTCGAAACGTATCTGTAAGTTTAAGTGTAATTCGTTCTTTCGACGCTTTCCACACTTACCAAGAAATTACTCAAATATTTTTGTCATTACAAATTTATTCTCAAGGTTAACGAACGAAACAACTTTACATCGAATCTATCTACCTGTCAGCAACATGTTGCAGCATCAGTTGCTTGTTTGCGCACATGTTTTCTAATTATTTTCCATCTAAACGTAATATGTTATTTTACGTCTTTTATTTACTGATGATTGCGAACTCGCGTAACGAGTAGTCTAATTACGAGTGGTTCGTAATTTTTAGTCGAAGAAATTCATGTCAGCGTGAATCATCCTACGGCCTCGTAGTGATAAGATTGCGACGCCCCTCCAATCGCTTGTTGTATCTAAGCTTCATTTGCACGAAAAACGTAAGCGTATTGAACTTTGGCCGCTAAACGTCAAACAGACTTTTTTATTGCCATCACGATCTACGCGCAAACACCTGGGATTATTTATCTGATATAATCGAAATAAAGAAATTCGCATGGAAAATAGAACAGATTACGTTCAGTCATTTTTATTTTCCTCAATTGAGAGAAATATTTTTAATCTTCTCTTTTTCAAAACACATGCAATAATTTTTTGAGTATATATGTTAATCAATACTGGCGAAAGGGCAATTGTTTTTTTGCATGTTATTTATAGAAAGTATTGTGATTTTATACTGAATAATGGCGTAGAGAAAGTGTGTCTCTTTAACGTTTTTATCTTTTCCTTGTTTCTTCCGTTATATTGTTTCCTTAATTCGCAACTGTCGTTCCATCGTTTCCTTGTGTCTTTTGTTTTACATGAAAGTGTATTTTATTTTCAATAAATGTTGTACGCGAACAATATCTGATTAACAATTAGTTTTCATAAAAATAATTTTCAGATTTAATCACGTAACGTTTTTGATACGTTGAAAAAAATATACATAAAGAAATATATGATTGCGCGACAGCAACAGCAGCAGAAGAGTCACGTGCGAAATGCAATTGAAGCCTTAGGTGAGTGGTAAAGCTCGGATACGGTATAAGAGAGGGTTGCCGGGCATAGCGCAAGTGACTTGCATTAACTTTCAAAGAAAATATGTTCGCCAACATGTTCGAGCACTGGCGTTCACGAAATCGGAGCGCCATCGATCAACGAAAATATGAAAAATGACAAAAACGTGTGCGTCAAAAGTTTCCTCGGCTCTATAAGAAAAAGAAAAACGAAATCTTTATCGATTGATGTGAAAAGAATAAAGCAGAGCTGCTTTTTCGAACTTATTTTCTCTCTCTCTCTCTCTCTCAATAGGTATTTCTTTAAAAATCATAATTCTATAATTTTCTGCATATGGTGCATATACACAATTTTTTTTTTTTTTTTTTATTAATTTTCACACGCGTATTATATTTTTTTTAGTCACGCCACTAATGCGTTCTAATCTTGTGTACACAGAGAGCTGTGTGTGTTGACACAGTTGTTAGGTATAGTTCGCGGTGAAAAAGCAACAAAGCGAGTCAGTAGGCTCGCACTTGCATTGTATTACGAATTACGTAATTGTGCGCGCAAAATGTGCCGTAACTTTTTTTAAGGCGCGAACCCTCCGCGAATTACGTCTTCTTTTCAGACGTATCTTTAATTAGAGCACTACGTGGGAACCCGGTAGAGAGAGCTCGAGGTTTTTTGCATCTCTTCCTACGAGTAATGATAATTGCCGCTACTGCTGCTGTGCATTGCGCGGATATATATTTATATATACACATATATATGTGTATATATAACATAGAAAGCATGAGAACAATTTCTTTACTATGTCGCAACAAAGCGAGAGAGCTGACCAAGATACACATTAATCCGCGTAAAACGTTAGGTAGCTCACAGATTCACGTAATCTGAAAAAACACGCGCGTTTTTTAGATTAAAAAAAAAACCTACCAGATAGGAGCAGCAATAAAAGTAGAGATAAAGCAATTAAGCAGCGTTTATCTGCTTCTGTAATTTGTATACCGATTCCGATTTCTGTAACTTCTGAGTCAGAATTTTAGAAATATTGCGAGACTCTAATGTTTCCGATAGAATAATGACGGGATGGAAAAAAAAATATATTAAGAGCTTTCTCAATCTACAAATTCTGTGTAAAAGGAAAGTTGGCATGGTGCACAAATTACACAGTAGCTGCAATTTGTCTTTGATCTCGGGGGTCAGTTTTTCTTCAGAACATCTCGAGTGGTTTTTTTTCTTTTTTTTTTTTTTTTTTTTTTTTTTATCAACTACCTCTCACTTGCTTTTTCTTCGCGTGTGTTCCAGAGCGCCTCAACGAAAGTCTCTTATGTAATTAGCGAACATACTGTAACAACGCTTCTCTTACGTTTAGCGCGCGAGGCAAGAACCTTTTCCACGAATAAAGAGTTGTTTTGTAACTTATTAACATACCGATTGCCACATTTACATACGGATATTTGTACACACGCTTCTCTCTGCGTGTCTCTTCTGTGATTCACGCACTTTTAATCCGCGAATCTTTTAATCTACGAATCGGACAAAATGTTTTAAGAGTAATTATATTTACACACACAGGAAAAAATGGTATTGTTATCATTAGATTTCAAAGATTAGTCACTGATTTATCTTTGTATATCTGCGTGACTCAAACGAGAAACATATATCGGTTTGAGACATGAAATATCTCAACTTGGCGATGTTGATTTATGATCGCTCAATAAAATTGACATTGCGCTCCAATGTCATTGACGTTTTAATTCTGACGAAATAAGCACTTCCGTGCGCAAACATGTTACCATGTTTGTCAACACACAAGGTGTTACATTGTGGATATATTTCGCAAGGACGCACTGCGTGAAATTGGTATGTATGTGGAATAACAATGGTAACGCAAGAAAGAGACATGAGTAATTACAACCGCGCACGCGCGCAAGAGAAAGAGAGTTCGCGACAATTACGCCTTACCGTTTTTTTTTCCATTTCTGCCTGGCGAAACGGTATCTTGCGTAATTAGCGACACACGTGCACGGTTCACGTTGTGTGGGAGCCGAAGTTCAGGGTCGCCATATTTCGTCGCCTTTCTAAACGCGGCTAAATTGGCTCGCCTAATCATTAAAGCGGCTAATGGAATCATATAGCGAGCTCGCAATTTAATGATAAAGGGAAACCGGCACTCTTTCATCTCTTTTGAAAGATTTTCGCACGGTCTTATAAGACAGATGCGATCGACACAACGTGCGACTCTATCGTCATTAATAATTTAATTAACAAGGGAATAAGCTCGTTAACGTTTAAGAGCAAGTGTGAATTGTTGCTAATTTCTAAATTTCGTCCGTCATTTCTCGCTCGTCACTTTATATACAATCACTTATAAGAGGTGGTAAATTGAGTATTTACTGCGATTATACGCATTTTACGCTTATTTGAGCTCCTGTGCAATAGTTGTGCAAAAAAAAAAAAAAAAGAACAGTCTGTATGTGACGAGTTTGTTACAATATTATGACTGCGCGAAATTAGCGATTGCGAATCGACGACGTTACTTATGGGATGATCCGGCGAAATGTAGGCCAGCGAAACAGAAGCCGCGGCTTTGACTGAAAAATCATTTTACCGTTGGTTGACATTCTCCACGATAGTACAACACTTGCAGTACAAATGTATCGGGCGTATCCTCCATAACGCTTTCGCTTTAACAACACGTGGTGTTTTGTAGAGATTGTGGTAACAAACGGCATTTGAGTTATTTGGCGAAGGTATACCGTTATCCGCTTACAAAAGTCGCTCACGTTTTGTAGAAAATGTCAAGCGCGGAATAAAAACTGTGTCTCTCAGCCTGGTGACATCATCAAATCTACACAAAATATAAATTTTTTGCTCATGCTTCTTTGCTCATGCGAGATTTGGATGTCGGTCTTTATTTGCTTTTATTTTTTTATATTAGATTTTTTCTCACAATATTGTCTCTGATTTGAAACGCGATATTTTTATTTGCGACGATAGTACACGCACAATTTATTTTAAAGTAAATCAAGTTTTTCGCAAAAACAATGAAAGAAGTTATCGACTTGTCATCTTCTTGTTAGTCGCGTACGTGATTAATGATAGACATTGTACCAAACGTGTTGAATACAACATACGGTAAGTTTTGTCGGTCAAATAGTGTGCATCTGCTATATATGTGCGGCATATAATAACATTAAACGCACAACGGCGAATTGGAGCATTCGTCGATCGAATCTCATTGACGACCTCGTGTATCACTCCGAAAGGTAAAAGCGGGTCGACTTTGTGATACTTGAAAAGCCACTCGGTAACCAATTCATCACCTCGATGATGACGTAACACGATATAAACGAGTGTAGATGATATATTAACTACATATTATGATCTCACCCTAAATAAATATCTGTAGCACACACAGACACAACGTCCATTGGACGTCTAATAATTCTTATGGCTCCACGTCTAATGAACATCTTAATAGAGAGTTTGTACAGAATGTACATATGTTGTTTCGTATAGATATTGTACATCCGCTACTTCAGTTTGAATTTATGTGTTCTTGTGTATACAATTAAAAAGAAAAAAACGCGTACTCATTATTTTATAGTGTATACACACTTGTTTTACTACTTGTTTTATTAGGTTTTTAATTTTATACGTATAATAAATTGTTGGAGCGCGTTAAACGGGGAGATGCGTCGCAATTTTAAAATAAAAATCTCGATAAAACCGACGAAACTTTGCTAATACAAAAATTACGACAATCGATCGTAGGGTAGTCGAGTATGGGTGCCGCATCAGGAGAAGGTGTGGGAAGGCGCCGTGCTGCTGGAAAACCACAAGCAGAAACAGACGACGCTCAAAGTGAAGACGGAGGAGTCGAATCAAATAAAGACGTTGGAGATCAAGACGGACGCGGATTTACCGCCGCTACGCAATCCCGATATTCTTATAGGAGAAAATAATCTCACGTCATTGTCGTTTCTTCACGAGCCCGCTGTTCTGTACAATCTCCAAGTTCGCTTTCAACGGCACTCTATCTACACTTATTGCGGCATCGTTCTGGTAGCCTTCAATCCGTACAACGAATTGCCCATCTACGGCAATGACACGATATGGGCCTACAGGGGTCAGGCAATGGGCGACTTGGAACCTCATATATTTGCCGTGGCTGAGGAAGCGTACACTAAATTGGAGAGGTGACTAATTGCCGTCAGTATTTGTCCGTAGTTTACGCTATCGATATATATATATATATATATCTACGATACTATCTAACGATAATTTTGTTGGTGTATATTTGTTTATAAAAATAAAATAACAGTTTTTTATTCATTATTTTTTAACATTTAGAGAGAATCATGACCAATCGATTATCGTCTCGGGCGAATCGGGAGCCGGCAAAACGGTCTCCGCGAAATATACCATGCGGTACTTCGCGACCGTTGGCGGATCGGCGACGGAGACGCAGGTCGAGAAGAAGGTTTTGGCCTCTTCTCCCATTATGGAAGCAATCGGCAACGCGAAGACCACCAGGAACGATAATTCTTCTCGATTCGGCAAGTTCATCGAGATCCAGTTCAACAAAAACTTTCACATCACCGGCGCCAGCATGAGAACGTATCTGCTGGAAAAGTCGCGAGTGGTATTCCAAGCGAATGAAGAACGCAATTATCACATATTCTATCAGATGTGCTCGGCGGCTGAGCGACGGCTTCCGCACCTGTACTTAACTCATCAGAACAAGTTCCACTACCTCAATCAGGGTAACAATCCCACGATCGACGGCGTCGACGATTTCGCGTCCTTCGACGAGACGATCAATGCACTGACGATGCTCGGCTTCACGCCCAAACAGCTGGACAACATGATGCGCATACTGGCGTCGATATTGCATCTGGGTAACGTACGAATAAACAGCTGCGAGGTCAAGGACGCGCAGGGCGGCGAGGTGGACACCGAATCCAGCTACATCTCGCCGTCTGATCGTCATCTACTGATCATCTCCGAGTTGTTGGGTGTCGATGTGAACTCGATGCGCAAATGGCTGTGTCATCGGAAGATCGTGTCAATGCGAGAGGTGTTTTTGAAATCTATGAACGTAGAGCAAGCAATCGGTGCGCGAGACGCTCTGGCCAAACACATCTACGCCGAGCTTTTCAATTGGATCGTGGCCGGTATCAACAGTTCGCTACAGTCGCCCAGTAAAGTGCAGTATTTTATCGGCGTGTTGGACATATATGGTTTTGAAACGTTCGAGATAAATTCGTTCGAGCAATTCTGCATCAACTACGCAAACGAGAAGCTCCAGCAGCAGTTCAACCAGCACGTTTTCAAGCTGGAGCAGGAAGAGTACTTGAAGGAGGACATCGAGTGGACCTTCATCGATTTCTACGACAATCAACCGTGCATTGATCTGATCGAGACGAAGCTCGGCATTTTGGATCTATTGGACGAGGAGTGTCGGATGCCGAAAGGCTCGGACGGTTCCTGGGCAGAGAAACTGTACACCAAGTGCATCAAGTCAAAACATTTCGAAAAACCGAGATTTGGCACTTCTTCTTTTCTCATTCACCACTTTGCCGATCTCGTGCAATACGAAACCATCGGCTTTCTCGAGAAGAACCGCGACACCGTAATCGAAGAACAAGTAAACGTGCTAAGAAACAGCGAGAACAAGCTTCTGAAGAAGCTGTTTAGTAACGAAGATCCGAAGCTGGCAGTGCCGCACACTCGAGTGAGGGTGTCGGCACAGAAGAACGTGCCGTCCAATGCGTCCAACAACAAACAGAACAAAAAAACGGTCGGTTCGCAGTTCCGTGACTCGCTCAACATGCTGATGGCGACGCTGAACGCTACAACGCCGCACTACGTGCGTTGCATCAAGCCGAACGACTCGAAAGAAGCTTTCGAGTACAATCCAGTGCGAGCGGTGCAACAACTGCGCGCCTGTGGCGTTTTGGAAACCATCAGAATTTCCGCCGCCGGCTTCCCGAGCCAGCGAACGTACGGCGACTTCTTCCAGAGATACCGCTGTCTCTGCAGATTCAAGGAGATACGACGGGACGATCTGAAGGAGACCTGCCGGCGCATCCTGGCCAGATACATCAAAGACGAAGACAAGTTCAAGTTTGGTAAAACCAAAGTGCTCTTCAGAGCCGGTCAAGTGGCGTACCTGGAAAAACTGCGCGCGGACAGACAGCGAGACGCCTGCATAATGATCCAAAAGACTGTTCGTGGTTTCATCTATAATAATCGGTACAGAAAGATCCGCAAGTCGATTCTTCTTCTCCAGAGATACGGTCGTGGTCACATCGCTCGACAGAAAGCGGAGGCTGTGAGGAGAGAAAGAGCTGCGGTGAAGATACAGGCGCGGGTGAAGGGTTGGCTGCAGAGGCGATGGTATTTGCAATTGAAACACACGATTCTCGGCCTACAGACGCACGGCAGAGGTGTCATGGCGCGCATCAGGTTCAGGGTGATGAAAGACAACGCCGCTGCAACGACGATCCAGAGATTCGCTCGAGGATATCTCGTGAGAATGGCGTGCAAGAAGAAGCTCAGAGACATAATCATCGTGCAATCGTGCATAAGGAAGCATCAGGCAAAGAAAGTCTTCAGACAACTGAAAGCCGAGGCCAGAAGCGTGGAGCACGTCAAATCGCTTAACAAGGGATTGGAGATGAAGATCATCACACTCCAACAGAAGATAGACGAAATGGTAAGTACCCAGCAAACATTTCGGTCACAGAACCATATCCATCTGTGTCCTCAGTAGGATATGGTTTGTTAATCATGTCTGTCAACATGTGAAATGTCAAAATGCGACCAAAATAATGACAGAGTCTGCCACAAGCAAAGCGAGGCCAAATTAT